>NC_064235.1:0-82500 GCF_023101765.2 Spodoptera frugiperda | reverse complement strand
AGCGCAGCACCCGCTCCGACTCCGCGTGCGTAGCGCGGTGCACTTCCAACATTTTCAGGTGAAGGAACCTAGAGGAGAATTGACACAGACGTGAAACAACGCTTGCGTTGTGTTTCGTGGCGTGAGTGAGGGTGTTGGGATCAGTCTCCAAAAATAATTCGTGTGATCGCTCTGATGCTTTCCAGATATACACTACGGTCCAAAAGTTTGGAATACAGTTTCCATTGAGCTCAGCACAGTTGTGGGAATATTTACAGAGCGAATGGAAGTCACTGGACAACGAATACTTAAGTAAATTAATCAAAAGAATGAGTAAAATTTGTGAACAAGTATTAAAGTCCTAAGTATATTTAACTGAATGCTAATCTATGATTTGATTAAGAATTAAGTGTAATAAAGTACACTTTACACATATTATAGTCGTTTTAATTAAAATTACCCTAGTGATCCCAAACTTTTGGACGGTAGTGTATATATATTGAATGGTAACTATATTATATCTCATTGGAAATAACAAAAAACATATTTGAATATGATGATTTCCAAACTGAAATGCGCCAGAGTGATCACATGAATACGCCCGTTTTGGAGTTCGGAGGCCTAATCCTCTCCTCCCCAATTACTCCTATCCCCCAAATAATCTGTGATTCCCAACCGCCAAAAGGCCGGCAACGTCATTTGTAACGCTTCTGTTGTTGCGAAGTAGTCCATGTGCGGCGGCGATTGCTTACCATCAGGTGATCCGTCTGCTCGTTTACCCTATGGCTTATACCATAAAATATCAAAATGAAAAGTAAAATTTGACATTACTGGAGATTTTAAAGTATTGGAAAGTATTATTGGAGATTTTTGGTTTCCAACCGACTCCTCAAAACGGAGGAGGTTCTCAATTCGATTACGCCGAGGTTTATGACCGATGGACACCCGAAACACCAGAGGCGTTATAAGTGTATTTTTTGGGTTAGGAATTAAAGGTTTGTCTATTGGGGAATCGGGGATTGGGAAGATTGGGAAGGGGGTAATTGGGTCTCCGGTAACCTGACTCACATAACGCAAGCGTTGTTTCACGTCGGTGTACTGCTCGGCCGTGGTATCACTCCGGTCGAGCCGGCCCAGCAGTGTCGAAGCATGGCTCTCCCACACTTAAATACTTGAATCAGTCCACTTACTTCTGATTGCAGTACTCGCACGCATGAGGTCGCTTCTGATGCTTCCGGCGCTTCTCTCCTTCCTCAGCCGGGGCCTGAACCTGGGCCTTCGCCTTACGACCTCGCTTCTTTACTGGTCTGCAACAACATCAATGGTACAAGTCCACTGCTGGACTGTGGACCTCCTCTACATGAGAGGGGGGTCTGACATCATCTCCACGCTTTTTTTTGAGGAGGGAAAATCGTCTAATGACTTCTCCTTTCTGCCTTGGGCGAGGCGAGAGGGAGTGTCAGACTCTTACTGACTAAACACCACCCCGTTCCTACTCCTGCTTTTCGAGCCGGAGTCCCGGTAAACCCGCTAGGTAGTCCGCAGCTTCGGATCAGGTATCCGCCCTACTGGGCCCCATCATCTGTGGTGGTCTGATGGCTCTTTGAGGCGCGCGCAGAACGCTCGGCGCCGCACGCACGGGTCTGGTTCTGTTCGGGCGGTGAGCTACCCTTGCTCGCCGTCCGCAGACCCGCACTTACGGTGGCCGGAGATCGTCGCGCGATCCCCGACGCCCGGAGTGTCTTCTGCGGCGGCTGGGACGTGAGGAGGTTCGTTCTCTCACGCGCCCCGCCTCCTCCTTAGCTAGCATGACTGCTTCGCAGAAGGAGGAGACGGCATCCCAGTCCCCCTCGCTCCGCACCAAGGCCTACTGAACCTCCATGTACCTATTTGTTTGTATGTATGTCACTTACTTTTTATCTTTCTCTTCTTCTGCTGTCTCTTTCTCGCTCGCCTCCTCTTTGGTCTCACCCTCCTCTTTGACGTCGCCTTTATCTGTAACCACATAGAGTTCATTTTGCATTGACAAATATATTGTTACTACAGGCGAAACTTTGTTCAATCCAGTTTGAATGGAATTGAATGGAGTGATGAACAAGTCCAATAGCTATGTGTGTTACATCATTGGATAGGTAATGTTGAGTTGAATAAGAGTTACTATGGCGCCAAGTTACAAATCTTAGTCCGTTCAGAGTTATTCTTCATTAAACATGGCAGTTTTGGTAGTTTTATCAGTATAGCCAAGTAATGCTATTTTTTATACTAATATTATAAAGAGGTAAAGTTTATAAGTGTATGTAGGGGGTAATCTCTGGAAATAATGGTCCAATCCTAAAAAAAAATTCACTGGTAGAAAGCTACATTATTCTTGAGTGCTATAGGTGAAAGTTTGTCTGTTTGTATGTTTGTCCGTCAATCACGCTTAAACTACATTTTGATGAAACTTAGTATACAGACAGGATATGAGCTGACTGGGTAATAGGATACTCTATGTCCCATAGAAACGCGGACAATACCGCGGGCAGGAGTTAGTAATACAGGATGTAAGCGGAACGCTCCCGAAAAACGCCACAAATTGTTTATGTTTTTATCATTTTAATCGTTTTTGTGTTTGTATTATTCATGCTATATTAAAATTCAGCATTAGATTACAACTATTATTACTTAAAATAAACATTGAATTCTTTTTTTTTTTAAATAATACACGTTTTTTACCATCACCTGTTTGCGACGTTTGGGAGCGTTCCGCTTACACCCTGTATAGTAATAGGCACTGACCGGTCTGGTGCGTGAGGACATGTCGGTGCATCTTGGAGCTGGTGATGAACCCGCGGCCGCAGTGGCTGCAGGCGTAGGGCCGCTCCCCCGAGTGGGTGCGCAGGTGCACGCGCATGTACGACGCGCTGCTCACCGACTTCTGGCACACCGGGCACGTGCGGGCCCCAGGGCCCCGGCCCCGGCCCCGGCCCTGCCCCCGGGCCCCCGGCGACGCCGGCGGGGCCGCGGCCCACGTGTTGCTCGGGAAGTAGTCCGAGTCTGATCCGCTGGGGGAGGACACAATAATCAGAATATAGTCAAATTTCAAATTTTTTAAGGGGTTTCAAATACTTTTATTTTGATAAAAAAGGGGGGAGTCCCCCCCCCTTTTTAAGGGGGGAAAGCTTTTCCCCCCCGGGGCGAGACGAGAAAGACTGTCAGAATGGTCAAATACTTGCTAGCTTCGCATTCATTACAATACGGTAGATGACTAATTTCTATTTCAATGTCCGTCTTGTAGATTATTTTAAAACATTACACACGTATTTTTTATTTTCTTACAGAAACAAATACTTTCGAAGATATATCGATTTGAAATATCGCGTGACGTCACTTCTAGGTACGTTTTATACGTAGAAATGACGTATTTACACCCACTGACACATTTGATTCGTTTTATCTAAGCATATGTTACCTTATATGACAAAATAAAAAAATACGTGTCTAATATTTTTTCATTACCTAACTGACGGACTAAATAGATTTTTAATTCCCTCTGTTACTCAAAACTAGTATAGCTTTTCTCCATTAATTTAAATGAGTAAACCGTGATTTTTACTTAATTTAAGTAATCATTAAATATCCCTGACTACTACAATTATAATTAAATCAAACAATACTCACTCGCTGTCTTCATTCTTGACATCGCCCACATCATCACCACCATCCTCCACCGCGTCCCCCCCGTCGCTATCCCCGTGGTCCCCCGTACCCCCCACATCCCCGCTCCCCCCTGTATCCTCGTCGAGCAGCTCCTCCTTGACCCTGACGTCACAGTCCAGCTTTACTTCCTCCATCATCACTTCTACCTTCGGTATCGTGTCCTTTTGGTCATCGTCTAGTACCTGGAGGTAAGCAGAGGTTGGTGATACGGTACTTTGTAATTTATCAATTTTAATACTTAGATATATCGTCACGCCTTGTATCATCGAAGGGGTGGACAGAGATCTTACGTCACGGGTAGCAAGGCTCGGATACCGGTTAAATTTTCAAACCGCTATTATGTACTTGTACGCAAAACCTTTACATTGGGTTTCGTTCGCGAAACCGGTTTTTTTAAACCGGTATTTGGAACAGTATTTTCATAAAGGTTTTTTCGGATTAAACGGTTTAGATCAATAAAAACTTTTTATCCTACGGTTAATACGACGCACATCAAAGAAACGCCGCGCGCTATTCAGATTATCTATACTATCTATACTAATATTATAAAGCTGAAGAGTTTGTTTGATTGTTTGATTGTTTGTTTGTTTGTTTGTTTGTTTGAACGCGCTAATCTCCGGAACTACTGGTCCGATTTGAATAATTCTTTTTGTGTTGGATAGTCCATTTATCGAGGAAGGTTATAGGCTATAAAACATCACGCTATAACTATTAGGAGCGAAGAAATAAAGGAAAATGTGGACAAAACTGGGGAAATTATTAATTTTTGAGGGCTTCCGTTGCGTGCGCTGCGAAAATGGTTCAAGATACGAAAATTATATGTATGAAAGAATTATTCCTCTTAAAATGATCTAAAAAAAAGTCCGCGACAGTATATGTCTATCTTTTAGGATAAACTTACTAGAATCGTTTTTATGGTAATCAAACTGGGTCGAAATTAATGCATTATTTGTTAAGAGTTGTATTAAAGAAAAATATTAATCTTTATCGAAATAAATGTGTTGTTCATTAAGAGTATTTAATTGTGAACAAAATTGTCTTTGACATCACTAAACTTCAATAAACATCTTAGAAGATATTACAATTTTAAAATAACTCTGATATAAAATTCACTCGCGCCGCATGATGTGCGAAACACGACGCTGCCAGGAGGAGAGGCATTGTTTGCGAACGACGCGGAGCCTGGTGTAACTATACTCAAAAAAAATATAGTCTTACTAACGAAGTAAAACATTTTTTGATCATTGACCATCGAAAGCGTTTGTTTATAGCGTAGAATGGCAAAAAAGCGGTTTACCACACGCCCACATTTTATTGTGGCTGTCTAACAAAGTACAACCAGATTCTACGTAAAGTGCAACAATATCGGCTGAAACATTTGACAAACAAAAAATCTAATTCTTTAATTTATTGTCATAAAAATATGATAGGGTATAAAAATATGGTCCTTAAGGATTTCATAACCTTGCGTCACAATGTGAAAGAAAACATTTGTACTCTTTCGTTTTTTTTGAGGGGGGAAAATCATCCGTTGGCTACTCCTGCCTTGGGTGAAGCGAGAAGGAGTGTAAAAATCACCCCGTTCTGATTTGAGTCGGGGCCCCGGTAATCTTTTACGTTGTCTGCTGCACCGGATCGGGCATCAGCCCTATTGGGTCCCATCTGTAGTGGCGGAGTATCTTCTGCGGCGGCTGGGGCGTGATGAGGATCGTTTCCTCATGCGCTCCGCCTCCTCCTTAGCTAGGATGACTGCTTCGCAAAAGAGGGAGACGGCGTCCCTTTCCCCCTCGCTCCGCACCTTGGCCTGAACTAGAGTCGGACGTGAGAGGTTACCGTCGCCATTCACATCCCTAAGGACATGGCGATGCTCAGCACATGCAATGCACACTGCCACTGTATGCTCCACCATATCTGCCTCGCAATGACGACACCCAGACAAAACGCCCGGGTGTTTCCTCCCGCCGAATTCGAAACAGGTACCAACCAAAACTTCCGTGTCCGGTAAGTACCTGCGTCAGGCGGTAGGTGAGGACGCCGTGACGCCTCTCAAGCCACTCTTCAAAGAGGGGACTTACCACTGCTATAACGCGTATGTAACGAGCCCATCTAAAAAGTACCCTAGGAATTTTATTTCTGAAACACAAACCTGGGTGGCGGTTACCCAACCTATAGGCGCAGATTTCCGGAAAACAGTGGAAACACATATAGTATAGAAATGAGTGTGGATTGTTCCTTATAATCATAATCCAGTGCTATCACGAATTTTCAATGCACAAATTAACCGTGGGTAACAGCTATAATTTATGAAGCTGAGAAAGTTGTTTGCAAAAATAAATATGTATAATGCCTAAAATAACTATTTCACGCGGACGAAGTCGCGGGCACAGCTAGTATTCAATAATAATATTTCAACACGTGTACCGACATGCCCCTCGTCGAATAAACCGGTTAATTTAGGTTAAATAAAGTTCTTTAAATGTTCACGTTCTTAAGAAAAGTTCGGAGGAAAGCCGATATAAACCGGTATTAACCGGTATTTTTTAAACCGGTTCTGAGCCTTGACGGGTAGAATATCTTAACGGACAACTGTTGCGCAGTAGTAGACCGCTAGGTATGACCACTTTAAGAGTGGGAGAGCCATGCTTCAGCACTGCTGGGCCGGCTCGACCGGAGTGATACCACGGCCGAGCAGAAAACCGACGTGAAACTGACGTGTTTTGTTGTGTGAGTGAGGTTATCTCACACAACAAAACACGTCTAATCCCCGATTCCCCAACAACCCTTAAATTCCTAACCCCCCAAAAGGCCGGCAACGCACTTGTAACGCCTCTTGTGTTCGGGTGTCCATGGGCGGCGGCGATTGCTTACCATCAGGTGATACATCAGCTCGTTTACCGGCTTATACCATAAAAAAGTGGTGAGGTTTTTTTTATGGAATCGGAGATTGGGAGAGAGGTAATTGGTGGAAGAATCCTCTCTTTTATCTCTTTCTGATACGGGGGAGGGGGAAACATTGGCGCTTAGCTTTTTAGGGGGAAAACACTAGGAAGCGTAGGACAATCCTCTCTCTACCTAACCTAGGGACCTATAAACCCTGCTAAATCTATACTAATATTATAAAGCTAAAGAGTTTGTTTGTTTGTTTGTTTGAACGCGCTAATCTCAGGAACTACTGGTCTGATTTGAATAATTCTTTTTGAGTTGGATAGCGCATTTATCGAGGAAGGCTATAGGCTATATAAACATCACGCTATGACCAATAGGAGCCAAGCAGAGCGGGTGAAACCGCGCGGAAGTAGCTAGTCAATATATATGTATGTGTATATACCTCTTCCTTGATATCAGGGGGCGCAGGCTCCGTCAGTCCTGCCTCCAACACCACAGGCACGTCCCACAGGTTGTGTGTACTCTGTGTATCGTGTGTACTCTGTGTATGCTGTGTATGCTGTGTACTGTCCGTGCTGTGTTTCGCTTCGTCTAGTTGCAGCTGTTCTTCTAATTCTTTGAGGTAAGGGAGGATCGCGTTGTAATCTGCAAATAAGTAAAAATATTTTATTTTTATTTATATTATATCGTCACGCCTTTTATCCCCGAAGGGGTAGGCAGAGGTGCACATTATAGCACGTAATGCCACTGTACAATGTACACCCACTTTTCACAATTAATGTTTGTAAGTCCCATGTAATAGGTGGTGAGTCTATTGCAATATACTGGGCACAATTCCAGACTCCGTGCTACCACTGAGAAATTTTCGAAATACCGAAAATAGCTCAGCAGTACTTCGCCAGACCCGTGAACCGAACATATCTTAGCCGAGTCCGTTTCCACCAGTGCTAAGCTATGTGTACCAATGAATATGATTAGTGGAAGCCAAACGCATCCACAGCAACGTAGCATAGCACATCTCTGGTGGAAATACACCCTTAGTCGGGTATAAATTAGTAACAATATACATGGTCACATACCATAAGGCTCTCCCTCCAATTTGTCCTCAGGATGCGTTTTGTCGAAGTGCGCCGTCAACAATTCGAACCTGAAACACATTGACATACTGTAAGTAGTAGATCTTACAGTCAGCCTTCCTCGATACATAGTCTATTGCCATATACTGGGCACAATTCCAGGCTCCGTGCTACTACTGAGAAATTTTCGAAAAAAGCCCAGCAATACTTTGCCCGAATCGAACCCGTATCGTTGACTCGGCCAACGAGACAGTAGACAGCAAAAATATTAATAAGTTTGAAATCGCTAACCCGCATTGAGCAAGCGTAGTGATTAATGCTTTTTTTAAGGGGAATATCATCCAATGACTTCTCCCACTTTGGGTGAGGCGAGAGGTAGTGTCATACTCTTACTGACTAAAAACCACCCCGTTCCTACTCCTGATTTGAGCCGGAGCCCCGGTAACCTTTTACGTTGTCCGCAGCCCCGGATATTAATGCTTAAACCTTCTCCGGGTGAGAAGAGGCTTTTGGTTAGCAGTGGACATTTATAGGCAGTTGATAGCCTAGCTTCACTGACAGACAGACTGACGGACAATTCAATTTGACGTTTCAAAAGTGCCTAATTTAGGATTAATTGAAATAAATGCTTTGACTTTGACTTTGATAAGGGTACAGGTTCGATTCCCGACTTACTTGGAGAATATCTTGAAGCAGATGCGGCACTGGTACCGCTCGGCGAGGTGGATGCGCTTGTTGTGGCGGCCCAGCTTGCTCGCCGTGATGAACGACTGCCCGCACGCCGCGCACGTGTACGGCTTCTCGTCTGCAATGTTATGTAGCCTCTATGTAGGTGGGTGTACGGTACCCGGCGATAAATGTTACATGTCGACTTTTGTAATGGTGTAAGTCGGTAAACGAGCAGACGTATCACGTGATTGTAAGTAGTTAATTGCTGCCGCCCATGGGCACCTGAAACACCAGTGGCGTTACAAGTGCGTTAACAGCATTTTGGGGGGTTAGGAATTTGAAGATTTTTGAGGAATCGGGGATTGGAAAGATTGGGAGGACGTAATTGGGCCTCCGGTAACCTCAATCACACTATGAAATGGCGTCCATGGGCAGCGGCGATTGCTGACCATCGGGTATCATCCGTCTGCTCTTTTACCAGCGTATACCATAAAAAAGGAGTCAAGATGAAATTTGAAACAGAGGTAGATTATAGTCTGGAATAACACATAGGTCACTTTATGACTTTATGCCGCAGAAACACGGGCAAAGCCGCTGGCAGAAGCTAGTGGACAAAATATAGTCCAAGAGTCGCAAGTACTGAGCTGAGTCTCGGGTTCGATTTCCAATTTAGTCAAATTAATTTCGAGATTTTTCTGGCTTTATACACGGCGCTTGACAAAAAATTCACCCATATAATTATCACATGGGGCTGATAATAATGAAAGATGTAATTACCTGTATGTGACCGCACATGCAGCTTGAGGTAGTAACTGAGTGTGAACTGTTTATTGCACGCAAAGCACTTGTAGATCTTCTCCATATCGTTCATCTCCGTCTCGTTCACACCCTTATCGCTAACCCTATCCACTCCGTTACACTGACCAACACTATTTAAACTATTATTTACAGAACTAACATCACCGTTCACCGAATTAAATTGACTACTTTGATTATCTATTACACTGTTACCGTTATTTACATTACTATTATTCTCTATTTCATTATTCGTTACAAAGTCTGCGGCCTTCTCGTTGCCTATGTAACCGTCTTCTGGTTTGATTTCAACGTCCAGCTCCGATTCTTTCTTAATTTTAGATAACTTTTTAAGTTTTTTCTTCTCCTTTTTTATTTGTTTCTTTTTAAATTGGTTACGGAGACGGAGACGGTAGCTTGTCAACCTATTCTTGTGTATAGTGACATGCTGGTCCAGTTCATGTAACGCACTGTAACTTATATTACATACGGAACAACCGTAGAACTTGAACGAAGCATCCGTTATCTTCTGGGAACAGAAAGTGCTTTTTTCTCCTTTCTTTTCTTTCTTTTTTCTCTTACTCGTTGGTTGTGTTACGTTATCGTTACTGCTGACCTCTTTGACTTCGGTTTGTGATGTTGGTGGTGGGGGGGCTGGTTTGACGGGTTCCGGAATGTTGTGCGTAGTGTGATGTGTGTTGTGCGTGGTTGGGACGAAGTTTGTGTTTGTTTGTGCGTACGCATGGTACATTGCTTGCAGCTTGTTTGGGTACGGGTACGTTGGAGCTTGGTAGTTGTACGCTGGGTAGTCGTAGCTCAACGGATCCATCTCCATGTTGCCGTGGTGATTCATTTTGTTGGCCTGCAAATTTAAATAATTATTGTTATGATAGGTGTAAAAGTCATAGAAAGGAGGAGTAGGTAAACATATTTTTTTATTTATTACTATTTAATTGACTTCAATAAAAGAAGGTTCTCAGTTTCATTTTAATGTATGTATGTATGTTTATGCATGATTATCTCACATTTGGCTGAACTAATTTTGATTTGGTTTTCAGTATAGTCTTTTTCAGATTAAGTAGTTTTAGGTACATTAAACAACTAAGAAAAATTAAGGTTGACACTCATGTGTTTTTAGTTTATTACTTTTAAAGTTGTTTTTTTAATTTAGTTTTATTTAGTTATCTGTTTGTCATAATGAGTGACATTCACATCAGCTGGTGCAGAAACCACAATATTACACCACAGTAAAGCAATATGCCTTGAGTTAAAAAAACTTTTATTTAACTTAAAACATCTGGTATGTCATATTTTTAAACTGAACACATGTATTTACTCAGTTGTGACATTATACCCAAACTCATACTAAGAACACAGGAATTTTTAAAACATTCAACTTTAAAATAATTCGAAACTTTCACACACTTTCTGAGTTTATTAACTAAAACAGCCAAGTTTCTCGCAATCCCCTCTAAAACAAAGGCTCATTACACAGCTAATGAACCCGCCGTCCCATTTACGTCACCACATCAACTCCGCGGAACCCTAAACTCGATATATCATCAAACCAGCGAGTACGCTCACCAGAACTCTACCAAATATGTAAACACAACACAAAAATACGATTTTCCCTCACTTTTAAAGCCAAAACTGTATTTCGAAGCGCACAGAACGTCCTTCCACGTACTAATCGATACTCTCCGCGTAAAAAACTTACCTGATGTTGAGTTGTATAGCACAAAAAAGCACTTTTTTTATTCGTTTCACAAATTAGTTTATTACGATGGAATTCATCGTGTTTTCCCACCAAAACTCCTTTAACAACATGTTTAACAGGCGCCCGCTGTATTGCACTCTTTAATTATCACCAAAAATTAGTTTAATAAGTCTTTGAAGGCAATTAAAACAAAGAATATTCAATTCGTTAATTCACATTTTTTTTCTCGCGTGACTAGGTAAACTGCTATGGCCGTCATTTCAATGTTGCCAACATTGTGTTTCAATTTACCGCACATTTTACTGTAATATCTCAAATCTGAATTATTTAGTTTATTGGTTTATTTTGTTTACTTATTCTACAGTAGCTCAGCTAATCGAATCGAATAATTAACACTGACTTCAGAAATAATTATTATCTGTTTTGGTTTGAGGAAAGAAAAGGTTAATAAAAATAAGAAAATTGATAAAAATATTGTTTTACCTTCTCCTTTCTAGCTTTGTTTTATCTATTGGATTTAGAGTGCATTACCTTTTATTACCTTAGAACGTCCTTTTCTTCTACTTTACTCTTTTAAAATTTATGTCGTCCTTGTTGATGTTTAATTTAATTTATTATTCTCTATAACCCCAATATTACACAAGCAAGTTTATTTTCTACGACCAAGAGCATTATTTTTTTACAAAAATATTATTCTTATATTAGCTTTAACAGAAACAATTTTACCCATAGACAGGGAGAAATCTCACGATGGTAATTCAATTTTTATCTGTCAAATTGTCAAGGTCATCATATTTTTTCGTTCCGTTTCACGTTGCTTCATTTGTTGCAGTACGGCTTAAAGTGAAGTAAAAATTATTGGAATTTTATTTTTAATCATATTTATAGCAGATTTATACCTAGAATATTTATAAACTCGAATGATTGAAAATACTGAAAGAGAGGTATCTACCTACTTATCTATTTAACTTATGGATATTTTGCCAAACTGCTATCTACATCAACTCTTTTGCCTTCCTCTTTGGGCTATAACAGGCGTTATACTAAATGCCTCGGTTTCTCATTTAAGTATTTTAATTAAAGAAATAAATAGGTATATACTTAAATAACTTAATTTAAATTGCAAATGTCTACCTACTTAACTGAAGACACCAGCACTTAAAGTTATCCTTCAACTGTTTTACATTTTCAACCTTGTCTCTTTGTAATAAAGTCGATAATTAATTGAAGTAATTTAACAAAGAGTATAGGTTGATATGCGTCAGTTCGTTCGTACATTTCGTGTAAACAGCCTATATACCAGCTGTCAATGTGTTTATATTAGCTTTTTAATTAAACATGGCGCTCAGTTTAATGTTTTCCTATAATATTATTAAACATACGTATTGGTATTGGTATTTAAACCGGAAAATTCGACATTTAAACGGTAAACTGGTTGTAGGCATACTAAACTCTAATATTACTTGGTTATAGCTAGATGCATGGTTTTATATTATGTACTAGCTACACCTGTCTAGGTGAAACTTAACCCGCTTCTTAGCTCCTGTTGATCGTAGCGCGATCTTTTATATCCTATCCTATATCTCATGCGAGCAAGGGTAGCTCGCCGCCCGACCAGAACCAAACCCGAGCATGCGGCGCGTCGCGTTCTGTGCGTGTTTCAAAGAGCCATCAGATCGGGCCCAGTAGGACTGATGCCTGATTCGTTGCGGAAAAGCAGGAGTAGCAACAGGGTAGTTTTTAGACAGTAAAAGAAATCATTGGTGATTCACCCCCTGAAAAGAAAAAAAAAATCTTAGTATACCTCACAAAAAACAATTCAAATTCAAACCAGTAGTTCAGGAGATTAGGGCATTCAGATACAGACGTGAAGTAAAATTGATGTTTTGTAAAAGATAATTATTGTTGTCGTGATTGCCATGTTGTTCAAACGGTTACAAGGGTAACATTGGATCAAGGAGTTCGATTCATATGTCGTGCAAATTATGGAAGTCTTTCTACCATACTTAGAGACATTTAATGATTACTTTAACTATTCCTTAGTAACGATTTTGTTCTGAAAACTATTGTTAAGGACTGGGTTACGTAACCGTTATACGACTCTGAGTACGGCGGTAAAACTAAAATATAAGAGTAGTTAAAACACACGTCAAGTGACTCCTCTAGTGTTGCGGGTGTCCATGGACGGCGCTGATCGCTTACCATCAGGTGACTTGTATGCTAGTTTGCCACCGATTCCATAAAAAAAGTAAAGATGTTTATTGATTGGTTTAGTAATATTTGTTCCGCCCGGAATACGGAAATTTCGTCTGCTTATGATGACAAACGTAATATATGTATGTTAAGTCCGTGCTAAGTTAGATGTCGCGGGTTAGGTACAATTGTACAAATCTTTTGATTTTAACAACTCTTAGAAGTTCTGTGCTCGTCTGAACGAGCATTAGACACTTTTTTATGGTATAAACCGGTAAACGAGCAGACGGATCACCTGATGGTAAGCAATCACCGCCGACCATGGACATGCAACACCAACGCGTCTCGCGGCGCCCTCTGTAATCTGGCGCCCGACATTTGCCTAGTTTTTTGAGAATACGGCTCTGGTACTAACACAACTAGGGATAATTGAACGTAGCTATTATGAAAACAACTCTGTCGGACCCCTGCCTACGGTTACAGGTGTCATTTCATTACGTTTAGGTGTCAGCTAGCGATCACACGATGCGCGTGAGTGTGACTCACACACACTACGCTACATATAGCTACACTGGCATGTACATGTGTGTGTGAAACAAAAGAAATAGGTAAAATTTTTGACATTGCCTCGTAGTCTCCAGTCGACTGTTTACATTATGTAGTATGTAGGTACATTGCCGGAGATATTATAATACATACTTACATAGCCAGTAGACATACATACGAGTGTCACTTCATCACATCAACAGTTTTTTTTAAGGAGGGAAAATTATCTAATATCTTCTTTCGCCTTGGCGAGAGGGAGTGTCAGACTCTTACTGACTAAAACCCACCCCGTTCCTACTTCTGCTTTTCAAGCCGGAGTCTCGGTAACCCACTAGGCAGTCCGCACCGTTTTTACTGACAAACTATGAAGGAAACGACTGGGTCTTCAAAACGAGGAAGAGCCAATCGCCATCCCGAATTGAACGGGTGGGTGGTAATCAATGCTCAAATTAGCCTTATGTGTGAGATGAGGTCTTTGGTCAACCATGGCCACTTACCAACCGTCAACTCCACTTGTCGTGGGAACTGAGATGTCCGCTTCTCAAGCATAAGGGTGCGGGTCAAGACTTGACACCACTGGCAAACGGTGAAGGAAAACATCGTAAGGAAATATAAGCTTATATTTTTTATGGTATAAGCCGGTAAACGAGCAGACGGATCACCTGATGGTAAGCAATCGCCGCCGTCCATGGACACTTGAAACACCAGAGGCTTTACAAGTGCGTTTGACGGCCCATTCGGGGTTAGCTTATTGGGAAATCAGAGATTGGGAAGGCGCAAGCGTTGTTTCACGTCAGTCTACTGCTCGGCCGTGGTCGAACCGACCCAGCAGAGCCGAACCGTGGGTTGATTGAATACTATAGTGATTACTGATTGAATCGTTGAAAAAACAAATAAATTGTTGTAACAATAATATAAATATGACGCACCGTGGCCATAGTCCATATATTGTACCTAGGTAATTGCAATCCTTTGTGTCACTCGTATAGCTGCATATAATAACATATTGCATGTTGTATGTTGTGTCTTAGACAATTTAGTTATGACTGATATTATTTTAATCATTTTACTTTATAACATTATGTAAGTAGATTAAGTACTTTTGCAGTGCCCAAAAGGGCCCATAGTTGGGACATATTACTTGTATTAAAATTGTAGAATTCACTGTACACTATGGATGCATTAAAGTGATTTGATTAATATTATAAATGCGAAAGTTTGTGTGTTTGTTTGTTACTCAATCACGTCAAAACGGCTGAAGGGATCGGTATGAAATTTTGAACAGAGGTAGGTAGATTACCGTCTTTTTAATGGGGGAAAATCATCCAATGAGTTCTCCCACCTTGGGCGAGGTGAGAGGGAGTGTCAGATACACAGTGTATGTTTTATCTGATACTCTGCTTACCTTCTAGGAAGAAATGGTCGTAATAGTCCAGTCAAATAAGGCAAAATTAGGTAAGAATCTCGGAATGAGAGATACCCAGCTGTAATTTTGTATATACTTGTATATTGACCCCCTAAAACTTGTCTCAAAACCTACATATGGTAGGGTGTAAGCAACCCTTAAAATTTAGGGTCAAAGGGCCCAAAAATCGCTGTTTTGCGGTTTTTTCGAAATATCTCATTTCCTATGGGGTTTTGGTAGTTGTATTCAATAGCAATATTGTGAAATACAAAATTCTCTACAACTTTTGTCTAAACTTTTTTTTTTTATACGGTGAACCGTTTTCGAGATAGAGGGCGGAGAGCGCGCGGTCATTGCATTTCTTCAAAAAATTTTTTTTTCGTCTAACCTATCCGTGATGGTTATCTATGGATAGGACATTAAAAAATACGTCATGGTTCCTAAAACCATTTTTCGTCAAAATCAATCGTTTGAAAGATAGACGCTTCCAAAGTGGAAAAATGAGGTCTATAGAATGTGTCCTGCCCTCTAACTTTTAAAATAAGTGAGTAAGAAAACTAAAAAAAATATATGCTGTAGATTTTAATGGAAACTTTCAACGAAAGTTGGTTTGAACGAGATATCATAATTAGTTTTTAAGAATTGATACATTTTAAAAAAAAACACACTTAATTTTCCACTTTCTCAATTCTTTTAATCAATTCTTAAAAACTAATTATGATATCTCATTCAAACCAATTTTCGTTGAAAGTTTCCATTAAAATCTACAGCATATATTTTTTTAGTTTTCTTACTCACTTATTTTAAAAGTTAGAGGGCAGGACACATTCTATAGACCTCATTTTTCCACTTTGGAAGCGTCTATCTTTCAAACGATTGATTTTGACGAAAAATGGTTTTAGGAACCATGACGTATTTTTTAATGTCCTATCCATAGACAACCATCACGGATAGGTTAGACGAAAAAAAATTTTTTTTGAAGAGATGCAGTGACCGCGCGCTCTCCGCCCTCTATCTCGAAAACGAGTCACCGTATAAAAAAAAAATTTGACATAAGTTGTAGAGGATTTCGTATCCCACAATATTGCTATTGAATACAACTACCAAAAACCCATAGGAAATGAGATATTTCGAAAAAACCGCAAAAAAAACGATTTTTGGGCCCTTTGACCCTGAATTTTAAGGGTTGCTTACACCCTACCATATGTAGGTTTTGAGACAAGTTTTAGGGGGTCAATATACAAGTATATACAAAATTACAGCTGGGTATCTCGAATTCCGAGGTGAATTCCTAATTTGACTGGACTATAATGTACAAACAAACAAACGAACATAATATACAACAATGACTTACACATACATTGCATTGTACAAAGTTACACGTGCGGCCGGCAAACTGTATCGCTAGTACTGCGTAAAGGAACGTTCTTGTTGCTCGACCGCAAATGTAAAGTTGTTTAGGAAACGTCATATAGAGCGCGTTCGGCCGCCATGTTTGCTGTTACTACAATGGAAATTAGACTTTATTATGTAGATAATAAGAGCGGTTTTCTTGATATCGGGTGTTTATTTAAATTGGTTAGTCTAATAAATGACAATAATGGAGAATTTTTCTTTAGTAGCGCGGGAACCCGCGAGGCGAGAGGTCGTGTGCGAGGTTACGGCCGATTTTTTTAAAACTTTTATTTCAATTTGACGCGAGTTGGGAAGTTTGGTGTTGTTTATTAATTTATTATTATTAATATAGTGATGGTGTTGTTGTGTATGTCCGTGCTAGTGTTGTCATGATCCCGTGGCTTGGATAATGGTACCCGGGACTGCTAACCGCGCTACAACTGAGGTAAGGAATCTACTGGGACTGGTCAGCTCCAGACTGTATTATTTTACTGTCCTTAAGGTCTCTTTGACTGAATATTAGTGTTACATTGTTCTCACATAGTTGAACCAACGAAACAATGTAACCAAGTATTGTATTGTGAATCTGATTGGAAAAGAGTAACCTATGGAGTTTCTTGCTCGTTCTTCTCCATAGGAATCTACACTTTGGAACGAGCAAATAGAGCAACTAGAAGACTGACCGACAGACAGACATTTTTAATGTAATATTTGCTTTGACGTTCAAAAGTGCCTTCCCGGTCTATTTGAAATAAATAAGTTTGACTTTGATCATTTCATCCCGTGAATTGGTCTCTAGGAGTGATATATCTTTTTCTTGAATTAAAACAAAAACTATCGCCATCAACATCAGTTAAAGCTGTTAAAAGACATCCACTGATGAACATAGAGGCGTTTTGTCATAATCCCCACACTTGACAATTTACTTGGGGATTAGTTCAAAGTCAAATCATTTATTCCAATTAAACCATAAATAGGTACTTTTGAAATGTCAACAGATAAAGAAATAAATAATAGTCTGTCAGTCTGTCCGTCAGTGAAGCTAGGTGCTCGTTCCAAAGTGTAGCTTCGAATGGAGAAGAACGAGCAAGAAACTCCATTCGTTACTCTTTTAAAAAAATATAATATGTTTACAATTTCTCTGATACATTTTTCCAATCAGTAATTGTACGTATATGTGAGAACAATGCAGAGACATTGCAACGCGCAACACGAATGGTAGTAACTTACTAAGTTAATATACTGACAGTTTAAAGTGCTAGTATTGTCACGCCTTTTATCCCCGAAGAGGTAGGCAGAGGTGCACATTACGGCTAATGCCGCTATACAATGTACACCCGCTTTTCACCATTTGTGTTATAAGTCCCATGTAATAGGGGGTCAGTCTATTGCCATATACTGGACACAATTCCAGGCTCCGTGCTACAAGTTACTCAGATTTTCCGAAAACGAAAAAAGCCCAGTAATACTTCGTCCGACCCGGGAATTGAACCCGAGACCCCTTGCCCGGTAGTCGCACTTGCAACCACTCGACCAACGAGGCAGTCAAATAAACACAATACCTAATTAATAAAGTTTCTCGTATTGTTTTACTTCACGCCTTTTACCCCCGAAAGGGTAGGCAGAGGTGCAAATTACGGCTCTAATGTCACAATGTACACCCACTTTTACCATTTGCATTATAAGTCCCATGTAATAGGGGGTGAGCCTATTTTTATTTATTGTTTTACTTTAAAAGAAAATAATATTTCAATGACGTCTAGTCAGTCTGTACGTCACGAACTACCAAATTACTCGACGTATTTTCGTATGATTATTGATTCATAAGGAAAGTTCATTGTTATTCAGAATTTTCTCAGTGGTTAATTAGATTATGTATAAACCCGTGGTATAAACCATAAGATTGAGGAAGAGTAACGTCATTCTCGGAATCGAACACGCAATCCCTAGCTCAGCAGTCGTACTTGTGACTTATCAACCTCTGAGGCAGTCAATTCAATTCTGTCAAGAACAATAATGAAAATATTTTTTACTATAGTTTCTGCCAGTGGTGACGACCGGGTCCTCGTAGGATAAAATAGTATCTTATCACTTAAGTCTATAGCACACATCTTCTAAATGTATTTCTTCTAAATTACATAAAAATGAATCACTAAATGTGTTGCTAAGCGCAAATCTCGAGAACAGCTGAACCGATTTCGATAGTTAATTCTTTTCTTCTGATGGGTTTGTTATTGTTAGGAGATTTTTAAGTAAGAAAAAAATAACAAATATGCAAAGAAAAATTCCGGCGAGGCGAAGCGAAGTTCGCGAGGCACCATTTAAAAAACATAGCTTAGCTGAGTCCGTGACCCCCAGTGCTAAGCTATATGTACCAATGGATATGATAGGTGGAAGCCAAACGCATCCACAGCAACGTAGCATAGCACATCTCTGGTGGAAAAGCACCCTCAGGTTTATCAGAGAGCGCTGCTGTCCGGGCTCTGTCAAATGTGTAGTTTCTTAGTCGGGTATAGGACACCCAGCGGTAATAGTAGGGGGTGACTGATGACAAATGCAATTTTAATCTTACTCTGTTATCATTACATGTCAGTTTGTTTGTTTGTAAACATAATTTGAAACATTCCATCAGTGTCGAGTAGAGATGTATCTGTCATGCAATAAACAAGCCTGTGTTTGTGTCTGTGTGTCACTGTGCCGGGAAATCGATCGTCCCGGCCACAGCTGTCCACCGCAAGGTCGCGGGTTCGACCTCCGCCCGTCACAATGTTACCGTGAACTTATTATTCTAACTACCAGTTATATTGTTTAGTTAGTACCTGGTTAAACTGTTGGGAAAAGGTGTCTATAAGTGTCCACTGCTGACCAAAAGCCTTTTCTCACACGGAGAAGGTTTGAGCTTTAATCACCACGCTTGCTCAATGCGGGTTGGCGATTTCAAACTTATAATTAGAAATTACTAGCAAACCTGGCGAACTGCGTTCCGCCACCAATAATTTTCCCCAGTAAATTAAAAAAAAAACCTGAATTTTCTTTGCTATAAACCTTACGGAGCCCGAGCCCTTCCCAACGAATGCAAAACCGTGGAAATCGGTTCGTGCGTTCTGGAGTTATAGCGTCAGGAAGGAAAACCCGACTTATTTTTATATAATAGATAAGCCCAGGTTTCCTCACGATGTTTTCCTTCACCGTTTGTCAGTGGTGTCTAAATAATCTTAGAAAGTAACTCGGAAAAAGTCACATTGGTACTTGCCGTTGGTAGATAATCGATACATTTTGAGTAGATACATAGGAAACACGACATTTTCAAAAACTAGAAAAGGCCTAAAATAAATGCCGGAGAAAAGCTCTGATCCGGAGCTGCGGACTACCTAGCGGGCTTACCGGGGCTCTGGCTTGAAAGGCAGGAGTAGGAACGGGGTGGTTTTTAGTCAGTAAGAGTCTGGCACTCCCTCTCGCCTCGCCCTGGCGAGAGAAGTCATTGGATGATTTTCCCCCCTTAAAAAGAAAAGACTCGTGAACTAAACCCGAGACCCTTTGCTCGATAGTCGCCTTGCTACTACTTCACCAACGACTGACGATGGAACGTGCAATATAACCTTCAAACAGTTATATTGTCGAGTCACTCGCGATATTGTCCATAATTATCTGCCGACTATATGTTACCAGTCACTATTACTGTCTGTTATTATATTACTTTAAGTGTGGGAGAGCCATGCTTCAGCACTGCTGGGCCGGCTCGACCGGAGTGATACCACGGCCGAGCAGTACACCGACGTGAAACAACGCTTGCGTTGTGTGAGTGAGATTATCGTGGGCCCAATTACCCATCTCAATCTCCGATTCCCCATCAAGCCTTAAATTCCTAACCCCTAAACATCCATGGGTGGCGGCGATTGCTTCCCATCAGGTGATACATCTGCTCGTTTATCGGCTTATAGTTACCATAAAAAATACAGTCGAAAATTCACCGAAAACGTTTTCATTAAGCATGAGATCCTCAAATGCCCAACAAGTAGGTAACGCACTTGTAACGCTTCCGGTGTTGCGGGTGTACATGGGCGACGTCGATTGTTTATATTTTTAAACTTTCGGAGAATATTGTCTCCGGTAAACTGGCGAGAGAGATAAAATGATACCATTGGGTAAAACCCATTTAGAAATAAATCCTTGGCATTCCATTGTAATGTATACTTGGTAGAGACAGACATAATAAGCAGTGACTACTTATACGTAGATAATGACAGACTAACCGCCCGTATCCTCAGACACACAAACTCACACGACCAGGTCGCGTGCACAGACCTGCACGACACACGACTAGACGGGGCTCCGGCACCTACGCTCATACAGGGATTGCGTGGTACATATTAATGCTTCAATGATGCCAGCTAGTAATTCTGTGGGTATGGAGGCCACTTCCAGAGGTGGAGCAACTATACAACAGATGTAGCTCATTAGGACTGATGCACGATCCGGAGCTACAGGCGACCTAGCGGGTTGTAGTTAAGGAGGAGATAAAGAGCTTGAGGGAACGAACCTCCACACGCCCCAGCCGCCTCAGGAGTCACTCCGGGCGTCGGGAATCGCGGGACGATCTCCGGCCACCGTTTATGAGGGTCTGTGGACGACGAGCAAGGTCTGTGGACACGTGCGTGCGGCATCGAGCGTTCCGCGTGCACCTCAAAGAGCCAGACCACCACAGATGGGGTCTAATAGGGGTAATACTTGATCCAGAGCTGCGGACAATGTAACAGGTTACTGGGACTCTGGCTCAAAGCAGGAGGTGGCCGGAGATCGTCCCGCGATCCCCGACGCCCGGAGTGTCTCCTGCGGCGGCTGGGGCGTGAGGAAGATCGTTCCCTCAGGCGCTTTACCTCCTCCTTAGCTAGCATAACTGCTTTGCTGAAGGAAATCTATCTAGCCTGAAGTATAAATGATGGCTTGGCGATATCAAATGAATTCAACATGGACATTGTCCGCTGATACAATGGGCGTCGGTTTCACAACAACACACAGACGGACAGTTTCACAACCTGTCTCTATGTGTGTATTGTACACAATCGGGTCGCAACGCATACTAACGCGGGTTAAGCGACTGCGGCCGCGGACAGACCTTGGATGGGTGACCGTATGTCGTGTGCCTCTGTAATTGCTTGGAGACAGACAGCGAGAATACTGAATATGGTTCCTATTAGGTTCGATTCTTGGTAGGGTAAAAAGTAAAAACTTTGACAGACGTTTAAGTGTGGGAGAGCCATGCTTCGGCACTGCTAGGCCAGATCGACCGGAGTGATAACAACGCCTGACAGAAAACTGACGTGAAACAACGCTTGCGTTGTTTGAGTGAGGTTACCGGAGGCCCAATTACCCCCTTCCTAATTTTTCTTATCTCCGATTCCTCTAAAACCCTTAAATTCCTAACCCCCAAAAGCCGGCAACGCACTTGTAACGCCTCTGGTGTTTCAAGTGTCCATGGGCAGCGGTGATTGCTTACCATCAGGTGATCCGTCTGCTCGTTTACCGGCTTATACCATAAACAAAACTTCTTTAAATATTTTGCAGCAACTACATATGTGAAGCTCTATCTCTCAAAAATAGGTATTAGTATTTAGATGGCATCACATGTAAATTGTTACTAACTAGTATTTTTGTAAAGGAATTGTGATCATTTTAATAATGGACTATTAAACTGTTTGTTACTACCTCGTCACTCAGCACTCAGTGGTCACGGTACACTGCACGCTTGATCATTTGCGAGTTGTGACTCGATTCCGGGCCGCGCAAAAAATACCTAGGTAAAGTACTATGTAATTTTCGAGTTAGTTATTATAGTTATTTTATATAGCTAGCTTCCTGTCTATATAACTAGTGCGTTCCGCGCGCCTCAAAGAGCCATTAGACCACCACAGATGGGGCCCAGTAGGGCTGATGTCTAATCCGGAGCTGCGGACTACCTAGCGGGTTTACCGGGGCTCCGGCTCGAAAAGCAGGAGTAGGAACGGGGTGGTTTTTAGTCAGTAAGAGTCTGACGCTCCCTCTCGCCTCGCCCAAGGCGGGAGAAGTCATTGGATGATTTTCCCCCTCAAAAAAAAAAAAAGAGTCATTTAATGGTTACTCAACCTAGTCCTTAGCAATTGTTTATCGATACAAAATCGTTACTAAGGAATATGTAGTTTAATTAAGTAATCATTAAATGTCTCTGAGTGCGGCAGTTAGTGCTATTTACAACTTTTTAGTGACTGTTTTTACATGTCATGGTTGCTCGTCTTAAGACGTGCTTCTCATGCATGAGGGGGGTGAAACCTACCATCGGCAACTAATGTGAGGCGCGGTTTGTAACGTCCCGCGCTCCCCGTAACGTGTCACGCGTTATGTTAAAGTGACATCCAGTTATGACATCTCTTTGTATTTGCTTCTTGGTAATTAGTCCTTTCCATCATTGAACCACAAGACAATCGGCGAAGCGCCACCGCTTCATGGTAGATATCCCACCCACTCGCACGAAGCGCTTCGCTTCAAGCTTCCTTGTGCGAACTGCTAGGGAATGGAACTCCATGCCGGAGTCTGTGTTTCCTGATGGGTATAACCTGGGTGTCTTCAAAGCCCGAGTGAATAGGTTGCTTATGGGCAAACGTGTTCCATCGTAGGCCGCATCATCACTTACCATCAGGCGAGATAGCGGCCAAACGTCGACCCATCGGACGTAAATAAAAAAATTAAATCGCAATCCTTGAGACCACTCTAAAGAATGTACAAAGATATAGTACAAATAGATTGTATATCATTACATATCATTATCACGCGAGTGGAGGTCGCGAGATAATACGATAATAACGTAACAACCGCGAGCCCCCGCGAGCTGTTGCTTAGAGGCCAAAGCGGCGACCCACCCGCCATGTTTCTTGCTCGTTCTTCTCCATTCGAAGCTACACTTTGGAACGAGCACATAGCTTCACTGACAGACAGACTGACGGACAATTCAATTTGACGTTTCAAAAGTGCCTAATTTAGGATTATTAGAAATAACTAAATGCTTTGACTTTGACTTTGGTGCAAGCGAAACATCGCCGTATCGCGCGCTGTCACCTCGCGGGCGACGCGCCGTAAGCACGCTGGCAGCTAGCGGTAACCACAATAGGGATGATGACGGGGTATGAAAATTAAAAATCTATTTAGTCCGTCAGTTAGGTAATGAAAAAATATTAGACACGTATTTTTTTATTTTGTCATATAACATAACAATACTTAGATAAAACTAATCAAAGTGGGAGCAAATACGTCATTTCTACGTATAAAATGTACCTAGAAGTGACGTTACGCGATATTTCAAATCTATATATTTATCTCCGGAAGTAATGTTTTAAAGTAATCTATAAGACGGACATTGAAATAGAAATTAGTCATCTATTCTATTGGAAACACCACCGTGCTAGATCGGAGCTGTGCTTATTAACTGCAGTATACTTATGTACAGTATTTGTTTTTATATAATTACATAGCATGTACCTACTTAATGATCAATTAATGTGTCATTAAGATAACAATAATTACTCCATTCACTGTTTGTGCGAGGTGCCGGCGATAACCGACTGATATTTATATGTAACTATACTCTGGTACATTACATACAATACTTTTTTATTTACTTTATATTATACAGAGTAATAAACAGGGCACATAGCACGCACATGGACCCATTTACTTTTAATTCAAATGTCGACTGCGACTGCCGGACAAGGGGTATCGGGTTCGATTCCCAGGTCGTAAGTCCCCTCTTTGAGGAGTGGCTAGAGAGATGTCACGGCGTCCTCACCTACCGCCTGACGCAGGTGCTTACTGGACACGGAAGTTTCGGTAGGTACCTGTTTCGGATTCGGCGGGAGGAAACGTCCGGGTGTCGGCATTGCGTGGACCACCCGAAAGACACGGTGGAGCATACAGTGGCGGTGTGCCCTACATGGGCTGAGCACCGCCGTGTCCTTAGGGATGTGGTCGACGACGGTGACCTCTCGCGTCCGACTTTGGTTCAGGCCATGGTGCGGAGCGAGGGGGAATGGGACGTCGTCTCCTTCTTCTGCGAAGCAGTGATGCTAGCTACGGAGAAAGCGGAGCCCGTAACTATCCTCCGTACGCCCAAGCCGCCGCAGGAGACACGCCGGGCGTCGGGGATCGCGTGACGATCTCCGGGCACCGTAAGTGCGGGTCTGCGGACGGCGAGCAAGGGTAGCTCGCCGCCCGACCAGAACCAGACCCGTGCGTACGGCGCGTCGCGTTCCGCGCGCGCCTCAAAGAGCCAGACCACCACCGATGGGGCCCAGTAGGGCTGATGCCTGATCCGGAGCTGCGGACAACGTAAAAGGTTACCGGGGCTCCGGCTCAAAGCAGGAGAAGGAACGGGGTGGTTTTTAGTCAGTAAGAGTCTGACACTCCCTCCCGCCTCACCCAAGGCGGGAGAAGTAATTGGATAATTTTCCCCCCACAAGAAAAAAAAAAAAAAGGTCGAGTGCCTACTGGGCTTTTTTCGAATTTTCAAACGTGTGTTTGTTGGGACGCGCTATTATCCGGAACGACTGGTCCGATTTGAATACTTAAATGTTTTTGTGTTGGGTATTGCATTTCTCGAGGAAGGCTATAGGCTATATAAAATCACGATACGATCAGTAGGAGCCGAGTAGAGTTGGTGAAACCGTGCAAAAGTATCAAGTAACTAGTATTTTATAACAATATAATTATGTATACTAAACGACCTTTATTAGGTGCTCATTCTGATCAGATCTGTATTGCCTACATTGTTTAAATGATATCAAAAGTGTGTATCTCTGATTACACGATAGTACTCGGGAAATATAGAGTTAGTACTAATTCTATAGCTTCCTGTATTGCTGTCATTGTCATTATTTTGTTTGATAACGATCTCACAACGTGATATAGTTTAAGCACATTACAGTTACATGTTTTTGATGATTTGAATTTTGATGTGATAGAATTTATTAAACAATCGATTTCGGATATAGATGGAGCGCGTTCGGCGCTATGATTGGTTGATTCAATCGAGTCGGCCAATCAGAGTGCCGAATGCGCTTTGGTTTTTTTCCGTAGGAGGCTATTGATTGGCCTAACGAGTTTGGATCAAGATCGGTTAATATTCAGGCAATCGAATTTCAACTACTTAGCAGGTATTTGCATAATCAGTCTCAAATCCATTAAAAGATACGTTTTCGTCCTCTATTGCTTCAAGTGTCCATAGGCGAAGGCGATTGCTTACCATCAGGTGATCTATCTGGTCGTATCTCATAAAGAAACTATACGTTAATGAGTTGTTATATTTAGTTTTAGTTCAGTGTAAGTAGCTGAGTGTGTAGTGGGTCGCCGTCAGTAGGCGGGGTCGCAGGGCGCGCACAATGGGGACCCGGGCCATATTCATGAATATGTTAATGCAGTATTTGGTAGGTACGTGTTGCTGGGGGGTATATGAGTGTTGTTTCCGGGATATTTTTGTATACCTAAATAATAATTGGAGTTATTGTTCCTGTGATTGGAAAAGTGTTGTAAAGGACAGTAACTTTATTACGAGTTGGTTCATTCGCACAAGCCCTCTGGTATTCTTACGGATATAGATCGATTGAATCACCTGATGGTAAGCGTTTAGAGCCGTCTTTTGGGAAGATAAACAGATTCTGTCATAGATAGATGGATAGGATTTGTACTTTCCCCATGAATAGCTGTACGCTGTGTGGTAACTCCTACCCTTCTCGTGGGTGACCAAGGAACAGGGACCGTGCATCAGCACTTCCTGATTAAACCTTTTCAGTTGCCATGTAAAGAGGCTCATTATCTAGCAGTGATTGTTACCTAATGTTGATGGAGAAGATGCTGATAGGTCTTAAAAAGCTTAAATTCTCCGTTGAGCCTATTGAGAACTACACTTTTTTTGTGGGTGGCAAATCATCCAATGACTTATCCCACCTTAAGCAAGACGAGAGAGAGTGTCGACTCTTACTGACTAAAATTCACCCTGTTCCTACTCCTGTTTTCCGAGCCGGAGCCACGGTAAACCTGTTAGATCGTTGCGTGCGGCGTGTCGCGTACCGCTCCAAGACCCATCAGACCACCACAGATGGTGCCTGATCTGGAGCTGTGGACTACCTACAGGGTTCAACGGTGCTCCGTCTTGAAAAACAATAACAGTTTTAGTTAGTCAGTAAGAGTCTGATACTCTCTCTTGCCTGGCCTAAGGCGGGAGAAGTCATTGGATGATTTTCCCTCCTTATAAAAAAAGGTCGTTCATAATTCCGGGTGTCACAACTGTACCCCTGCCGGGAGGTCATTGCCCCGCTCCAGTGTGAGTGAGCTGCGAGTGTCCAGTAAGTAGGGTAGCAGGCTATCACTCGCCGACCTATTACTGCCATGCTCTATTCACATGTGTGTGCTCCGTGCTCGTAGCGAGGAGGTACATAATGGTCTATTGTCGAAGTAAAATAGGCTACAGGTTCCCGTCTGTTGCTTTGTCCGGTTGAAATTTGGATGGCTTCTTTTGAATGGGTTGTAAGTTGTAACCTATTATACAACAGGTTGATCTTGTAGGAATTCTGGGATAGAAATGAGCTTAGTTACTAGGAATTGTTGCTCCCTGAAAGTGTAGTCGTAAAGCTGCGAGTGATGAAAGAATTTAAATTGATCCTGTAACTAGTTTATGTATTTAACGAGCAATACACCGACGTGAAACAACCGAAGCATTGTGTTTCGTTATGTGAGTGAGATTGTCGGAGGCCCAATTCCCCCCTTCCCAATCGTCCCAATCTTTCCAATCTTCCTAATCTTCGATTCCCCAACAACCCTTAAATTTCTAACCCGGGCAACGCACTAGTAACGCCTCTGGTGTTTCGGGCGTCCATGGGCGGCGGCGATTGCTTACCATCAGGTGATCCGTCAGCTCGTTTAGCGGCGTGTTCTATAGAAAAAATCAGGACTAGTTATATGACTGAATACTGCATTATGACTGTCTATTTAGCATAGTGGCTACACAAGAGGCTGCTAAGCATCATGTCGCGGGTTCCAAATTCCCTTTTACTGGTGCAATCTATACTTCTATACTATAATATTATAAAGCCGAAGAGTTTGTTTGTTTGATTGTCTGTTTGTTTGAACACGCTAATCTCCGGAACTGCTGGTTCGATTTGAATAATTCTTTTTGTGTTGGATAGTCCATTTATCGAGGAATGCTATAGGCTATAGAACATCACGCTACGATCAATAGGAGCCGAACAGAGCGGGTGAAACCGCGCGGAAGTAGCTAGTGTTCTACAGAGCGCTGTATTGTTGCAGGCAGCGTGCTGGCGGTGACGACAGCGGCCGGACAAGATGGCGGCGAGTGACGTCATCGCGCAAGATGGCGCCCACGGACACGCCAAGCTGCATCCCTACCTCGTCACACTAGTGTGAGTATACTGTGCTCTACCATCACATCACATCACACACAACGTCACGCCTTTTATCCCCGAACGGGTAGGCAGAGGTGCTCATTACGGCACGTAATGCCGCTATACAATGTACACACACTTTTCACCATTTGTGTTATAAGTCCCATGTAATAGGGGGTGAGCCTATTGCCATATACTGAACACAATTCCAGATTCCGTGCTACTACTGAGAAATTTTCGAAAATCCGAAAAAAATAAATCACATTACAGTTACTATTATTATTTTAAATTGACTAGAGACTCAATCTCCCTCCTCAAAGGGTGGGTAACGCACTTGTAACGCTTGTAGGGTTACAGGAGCTTCGGCTCGAAGGAGTAGGAACGCAGTGGTTTTTAGTCAGTAAGAGTCTGATACTCCCTCGCCTCGCCCAAGGCGAAAGATAAGGCATCATTGGATGATTTTTCCCACTGTAAAAAAAACTTCTTTAGTGCGAGTGTCCATGGGCGGTGGCGATTGCTTACCATCCGTCTGCTCGTTTACCGAGCTATACTATAAAATATATTTGTCTGGTCACAACAAACTCAGTAACTACTGAACCAAATATCATTCAATTGATTCACGAGGAATGTAGTGGCGTTGGATTTATTGATATGTCGCGTCAATTGGCACTATTTACACAATTGGCATATATGTGGTAGATTGAGGCCGGACTCTTGTCAGTAGAACTGCTTTAGTATACTACAACTGGGCTATCATACCTACTACTGTAGAACATATACAATGTGATAGGGGCGAGACTTCTAACCCGTTAAGGCTGAATACTTACTACATCTAATTTTATCGACAAAAGTCCTGGGTCGAAGGGGTCGAATCCCCTCCCCCTAAAAATTATGGCTATTTTAATATTTTTTTTACTTTTTTTGATATCAAGGGTTGTATGCGTCGTAGAAACGACAAACGGTAGCTAATAACCTTAGCTAACTAATTCATAACTTTTTTCATATGTTTGATAATGTTTTGGTGAGAAAAAAAATCATTTGTGAATTATTTTTACCCAAAAAATCACAATTTTTCAATATTTTTAATTAGGGGTTCAACCCATATTATTTTTTTTTGTCGATAAAATTAGTTGTAGTACTCAGCCTTAACGGGTTAGAAGTCCCACACCTATCACATTGTATAGAACAGTATATGGCAATAGGCTCACCCCCTATTACATAGGACTTACAACACAAATGGTGAAAAGTGGGTGTACATTGTGTAGCGGCATTACGTGTAGTAATGTGCACCTCTGCCTACCGCTTCGGGGATAAATGGCGTGACGTTGCAACTGTATAACACTATTGGCATTCAGCCATTCACATAATATCACATGCACATCGTAGGCCCCATTTATGTTATAAGTCCCATGTAATAGGGGGTGAGCCTATTGCCAATTGGCGGTAACAATAGTACAGTGAAAGAATTTTCCTAAAAATTTTCCACCACGTGCCGCGTATGAGTGGCCGCGGCGGAGGGCGTAGGTCGGGCGTTCGACTCCCGAGTCACGCATGCTCCCACGAGTCGTACACTCGGTCGCGTATATTTAGCCGTGACTCGGTGACCGGACGGACAGACGGACGGACTGTGTTATACCTGTGTTTTTATAAAAATAAATATTAGACATCACATTTTTATTGTACCTAGGTAATACATACGTAATACGTAGGTACTACTAAGTCGTTATACTCATTATGTAAAAAGCCTCGCAATTATATGAAGCGATTTTAAGAATTATTGAAATGTATAAAAGGAGGTGGTGCTTTGTAGTTTCCACACAGTTTCGCTCCTGATCACCTGGTCACACAGACTTATACCTTCGTACAATTTCACCCAGAAAATGAAGTATAAACTGGTTAATACCTATATCCTAACTTTTTTTAAGGGGAGAAAATCATCCAAAGACCCCTCCCACCTTGAGCGAGGCGAGAGGGTGTCAGACTCTTACTGACTAAACACCACCCCGTTCCTACTCCTGATTTTTGAGCCGCAACTCCAATAAACCCGCTAGGTAGTCCGCAGCTCCGGATCAGGCATCAGCCCTATTGGGCCCCATCTGAGCCTTCACACTAATACATATCTGAATGTATAGAGAATGCTTTGTAGTTTTTGTACCTACAATTTCAAGTAATTATTGCATCCACAATGTGCACAGGTGTTTGAAAATACAGTATTTAGTCACAATTATGGACCCTGTCGGGCACAGCAAAATATAAAATTCGTAAATTCACCCAGAAAATGACGTGAAAACTGTTTGATTTCCTTTACTTACTCTTACTCTACCTACAATGGCTATAATCAGTAGATGAGTACTATGTAATTACGGTCCCAAGAGGTCCAGTCACTCATTACTCATTGGATAGATAATACAAGCAGCCTAATGACAGTAGTGGCAGAATGGACGCGCGTCACGTGCCCACACAGATTAAAAATAAAAAGCTGCCACGTTCTACAAGACATACTTAGCATACGCTACGCCAACGTAGTTTGCTGGTCAATGAAATTGTTGGCGCGGTGTGTCGTGCCTCGTGCCAAGTCATTGTAGTAGCATTCTGATTTACTTTCTAATTCTATTTGTATTTTATTATGCATTACTTTGTATTTGTTTCCTTATAAGGTTAGGTAGGTTTTAAAAAATGTGCGACTCGGGAATCCCAAAACTTCGAACATGTCATCGCATTTAATAAAAATATAGAATGGAGAAAGTTAACGTATTTAGACATGTATGTAACTATGAAGCCCTCGATGTAACGAATCGATCTGTCTACTTAGTTTTGTCATACAATCAAAACTGACCAAATTGTATGCATCTAAAGTTTTGATGACTTGAATTTCTCATACAAAATTAACGTTGTACTGTGACGTCATAGTACAACGTCTCATATATTTTATTTTTTAATACTAACATTCTCCATTGTCGGAGGGTCGTGTAGGCGAGGGCCCTCTCTGTCACTCATAGGTAGAGGTACCTATGTGTAGGCAGCAATAAAACAATAAAATCTTCGTAGTTAATGGAATAATTGTTTATTTTCGTAAATTGCACTGTTACTGATGGGGCCGGCATTTCAGAGGTCTTCAAATTTACATTATCAAAGATAAGTCCACCCATATTGTAATCCGGAGCTAGGACTACCTAGCGTGTTACCGGGGCTCCGGCTCAAAAAGCAGGAGTAGGAGCGGGGTGGTGTTTAGTCAGTAAGAGTATCATTATGACACTCCCTCTCACCTCGCCTAAGGCGGGAGAAGTCATTGGATGATACCTCCACCCTCCAAGACCCTTATTGTAATAATGTTCACAGTTACTGTCTCAAACTCAATAACATTAACAACTCTGATTCTAATGATTGAAATTTTGTATTTACACGTTTAGTTTGCATGACCATGACGTTTCATGGTGGATATCCCACCCAATGGCACGAAGCGCTTCGCTTCAAGCTTCCTTGTGCGAACTGCTAGGGAGTGGAACTCCTTGCCGGAGTCTGTGTTTCCTGATGGGTATAACCTGGGTGTCTTCAAGGCCCGAGTGAATAGGTTGCTTATGGGCAGACGTGCTCCATCGTAGGCCGCATCATCACTTACCATCAGGCGAGATAGCGGCCAAACGTCGACCTATTAAATGTAAAAAAAGTAATGATTGAAATTTTGTATACACGTTTAGTTTGCATGACCATAAATGCTGTTCAATACAAAGTGTTACATATTATGTACTTAATTATCTAGTATTTACTTTACACGTGCTATGTATTACATAATAGAACATTATTAATAGATCAGATTGACTCAACTACGAGCCAGTGTCTGATATAAACAAACAACAATATGTTTCATGCGACATATAAACCAGTTGATCCATTACCTTCATATACAAATCTATACTAATATTATAAAGCTGAAGAGATTGTTTGTTTGAACGCGCTAATCTCCGGAACTACTGGTCCGATTTGAATAATTCTTTTTGTGTTGGGTAGTGCATTTATCGAGGAAGGCTATACACTATAAAACGCTGCGACAAATAGGAGACAAGCAGAGTGGATGAAACCGCGCAGAAGTTGCTAGCAACAAACCTCACAGATAACCGACGTGAAACAACGCTTGCTTTATGTTTCGTTGTGTGAGTGAGGTTACCGGAGGCCCAATTCGTCCCTTCCCAATCCCCGATTCCCCAACAACCCTTAAATTCGTAACCCCCAAAAGGCCGGCAACGCACTTGTAAATAACGCCTATCTTTCAAGTGTCCATATGCGGCGATTGCTTACCATCAGGTGATACGTCTGCTCGTTTACCTGCTTCTATCAAGTATTGTGCATAGACAAGCCCTTCTATTAGACATTGCGTAATGACACACTAACCTTATACTTCACGAGTACTCGAGCCGGTAACCGAACCCGCGACCTTCAGCTCGGAAGTACCAGGTAGTTATGTAAGGTGGCACGTAACTAGTAGAGCTGGTTTCTGGTTTATTAGCTTAACTTCAATGACTCAATACGGATTAGGGAAATATTTTGTTTGGTTTAGTTTACGTCAGTAGCTGCTCTTTGTAAGGTCTCTGTCTTATTACGTAGTTAATTATTATGTTATCGGCTTACTCACGTAACTGTTAGACGAGGAACTCGACTAGTTTCAAGCCATGCTAGAGGTTCGTATTCATGAGCAGCATTCCGCGACACACGACGCGGCGACTGTCGCTCTGCCGCAGCCGATAGCATAATAATTAATTTAGTATGTCTCACGAAAGTTATAATATTACGTGGTTGGTCTAATCTGTGGTGTAGGATGTTATTATACATATAAAACTTGAATCTTGAATTCCTATCTATTAAAAAACCGCATCAAAATCCGTTGCGTAGTTTCAAAGATCTAAGCTTACCTACATAGTTGCTCGTTCATCTCCATAGGAATCTACACTGACCGACAGACAGACATATTGTTTGTTTTTATATTGTAATATTTGCTTTGTTGTTCAAAAGTGCCTTCCTGGTCTATTTAAAATAAATAATTTTAACTTTGACTTTGATTAGACAGCGAAAACTGGAAAATAATTTTGTTATACATAATATACTATGTAGTGCAGGAAGTTCTATACTATTTATATTTTGTTGGGATGCAAGGCGGCAAATGAGCAGACGGATCGTGTCATGATAAATAGACAATCGATACGTTCGTTGCCCATAGACACCCACAACACGAGAGGAGTTATGAAAGAGTTTGTCTGCATGCATTCAAATATTACTATTTTTATTCTTAAGTTTTGTAATCTCGAGCAGTTCTGGCCAACACTAATTAGTAGGTAAATGGTTTGTTTTTAAATTTAATCGTTAGTTTAGCCTCGTGAACTCGCAGCGAACCATGGTTCATATTTGTTTAATATGTAATAACTAGTGCCGCATTCTTATGTTATAACCCGTGTGTTATGTATATAATCTAATTATTTTTTAATAATATGTTGCAACCAGGGCCCGTGGTATATAAGTGAATACTTACTACTACTACACATCCGTCAGTTTTGAAGTCTTAAAAAGCAAAAATCACGATTATTACTGTCTATTTTGTACTTTTAAGACTTACTCCGCTGTCTAATGGTGCTGTTTTCTTTTGGTAAACATAGTGTAGTATTGGTGGAAATGGACACAGCTAAGCTATGTTTTTTATATGGAAAGATGCATGCTATGGATGCGTCCTATGAATGCGTGATATGAATGGCTACCCTATAATCGATACATTCCATACTCCAGCTGCGTATTTTCATCGCACAGCTACATAGCACATCTCTGGTGGAAAAGCACACTAACGCGAATAAATATGATGATGATTGTACGATATTTTAAATTATATTATCTGTGTAGAGTTTCTGTCAAAGACCGTTGGCAAACATTGCATACATTAAAAAACGATTAGTTACTTTAACTAATGTAATGAATGCGCTTATCTACTTAACATATGACATAGGTAGTAAATTATCCTATCATTGAATTAGTAAAGTGTAGTGTCTGTGTGTGGGGTCGTTGTGCTCACCACAGAGTTTGGTTCATCCGTGCACGAGATATTGCTGGAATGTGCAATATTGAGGCAGGTCACAGTACACAGTCATACTGTCACAGTATAGTAGCTGTGGGACAATTATTTATATTGTTGACTATCTAATCTCATGTCGTTATGAAACGATTACATTTTTAGTGTTTTGAGGAAAATAGCACTATTTAAATCTATCAACTACATATACACATAGTATAGTTACTGAATGAGCCAGCAACTAGTTTGTCCTTTAAACTGCGCGAGATAACCAGAGGGCGACGCTCGTCCGTGGACCGTGAGCACACTGTGCGCATGCGCACCGCGGCCTTATCTCCGTCCACTCATGTAATTGCTAAATAATTGTTACCTATATGTAATGTGAGGTCATATTTGTATTCAAGTTGACACTACGGTCGTTGGAAATTAAATATTAATATAGGTTAAATAGAGTTCAGAATTGCAGACTTCCTAGTACCTACACATTCTTGTTGATAATTACAATATTTCTAACTCGTTTTAAAAATATAGCTGGTAGACAATTAGATCTTCGCGAGCCATCAGACCACCACAGATAGGGCCCAGTAGGGCTGATGCCTGATCCGGAGCTGCGGAAACGGCGGCGAAAAGCAGGAGTAGGAACGGGGTAATTTTAGTCAGTAAGAGTCTGACACTCCCTCCCGCATCACCTAAGGCGGGAGAAGTCAGTGGATGATTTTCCACCCTCAAAAAAATAAAAAATAAAAAAATACGTGGCCACTGATGGCCAAAGGCCTCTTCTCGTATATTTTGATACTCTTCTTACATAATACAGATGACATACATCGCCGGTAATTTAGTTGAAAAACAAAAAGATACTAATTGTTACTTTACATAACAGTGCTGAAGAAGCCCTAAAGTATGATAATGAATCTAATTAATAATGACGCAGGTACATATTGTATAAGTCACCTACACTTATATAATTCTGTCTTGTTGTAGTTAATCCAAAATCTTCGGATTAAGACCATGAAGCAAATACAAAGAGGAGATGTCATAACTGGATGTCCCTTTAACATAACGCGTGACACGTTACGGGGAGCGCGGGACGTTACAAACCGCGCCCCTCTCTATGTCCCATCTAGCTCCCATACTACACACACTGCGCCAATTGTCCACATTTTAATGTGACACTTTCTGAGCTTATAACCTATCTACACATTTTTACTTGTATCATTGGATAGGCCGATTTGTTTGTGACTGATTTGATTGATTTGGTGATTCCTCTAGTGTTGCAAGTGTCTGTTGGCAGCGCTGATCACTTACCATCAGATAAGATTGGATTGAGACCAGTTCTTAATTTCCGTTGTAACTAAATATTATTTAGTTTAGTTGATATCCTCACATCACGTGTACCTCAAACATAAAGAAATAAGATAAAGTACGAGCTAGCATTAGTTCGAGTATTATCGAACATAACCTCACTCGTTGTGTTGGAGATAACAGATGGAATTGAGGTTAATGGTTGTGTGTAGTAGAGATGTCAGTGAAGACTGTTGATACTGAGATGAAGGAATGCAGTAGCTGCTGAGGGATAGGTATAGGAAGATTAGACTACAATTGTTATCTGTGGTAGTGTTTAAGAAAATGTGAAATACATTTAAAGAAAGCCTACCACAGAAAACCGACATGAAACAACGCTTGCGTTGTGTGAGTGAGGTTACCGGAGGCCCCCTTCCTAATTACCCAATCCCCGATTCCCCAACAACCCTTAAATTCCTAACCCTCAAAAGGCCGGCGACGCACTTGTAACGCCTCTGGTGTTTCAAGTGTCCATGGGCGGCGGCGATTGCTTACCATCAGGTGATTCGTCTGCTCGTTTACCGACTTATATCATAAAAAAAAGATAAAGGTACGCTGCTTATATAGTATGTTTCATTAGTTAATCATTACAAACATAACGCTTAACGATAAAGATTTATTGACTTTATATACAATTGTTTACAATCAGACATATGCTTTACATAATAGGGTTTAGTTATAAAACCTCATTGTTATTTTCATTTTGAAAGGGAATGCGTATATTCATTTAGCATTTATTACATAATACTATTACATTTTATTTTATTTAATTATCGACGTCTACAAATGGGAAACCAAATCATCCCTCTTATTTCCCTAAACCGACTACACCCAATCTCCCCAGTCTCCTACTTATACTAGTTATACTACAAGTATGTATGTAATATCAGTTTATCTTAGAAGATCACGGCCGCAAACAGCTGACAAATATATTTATAACTGACACAAATATCGAGATAATCTTCCATAGTATTATTATTTATCTCTACTGTATATTTATTAGGCAATCTGAATAATTGTACAGTTTGACCGAATAACACCCACTCTATGAGATAACGTGACCCAAACATACACGTGACTGTGTTATAACTACTGTGACGTCATCCGTGGCGGCGCGGAACGCCAGTGTGTTCGCTGTTGCTAGGCGCGTTCGAATTTTGAATGTTTTAGAAAAAAATAAAACTAATCTAGGAATTATGCCAAATAAAAAAATATGTTTTCTATTTCTGTCATATGTGTGTATGTATTTAATCCGGAGCTGCGGACTACCTAGCGGGTTTACCGGGGCTCCGGCTCGACGGGCAGGAGTAGGAACGGGGTGGTGTTTAGTCAGTAAGAGTCTGACACTTAATCTCGCCTCGCCCAAGGCGGGAGAAGTCATTGGATGATATTTGACTCAAAAAAAATGTGTGTAAGTATGTGTATATGTGTATGGGTGTGTGTATTGACAGTGGCACACATTGATAAGTGTAATCTAAACGATAGTTTTATTAATGTCGATATAAATTAATGTTCTATTATTTCACTTGTTTTTGTTTAGTTTGACCTGCTGTTTGGATATGTAATATAAATGAATGTTCTATTACTTATTTCTCTTGCTTTTGTTCAGTTTTACACACTGCTGTTCGCCATTTCTTCCGTTAATATATTGTGTAGTAGTTTAATTCATATCTTTCTGCGACGTCTTTCTTAACTATCTCCAAAACCATAAAATCTCTCGCCTTTGGCTTATTACGTATGGTAAGGAAGCATGTTGTTGTCATAAAATTATGCAATGATCTCTCCCGCCTTGGGCGAGGCAAGAGGGAGTGTCAGACTCTTACTGACTAAAAACCACCCCGTTCCTACTCCTGCTTTTCAAACCGGAGTCCCGGTAAACCCGCTAGGTAGTCCGCAGCTCCGGCAGCCTTCGGTGCTAGTTAGTAAAAATATTTCTAAATGCCCAACACTGCGCGTGTGTGTTTACAAACACAACATTTCACATTCACACCACACACAGACCTTGACCGTACACCTACATACATACATACATACATACATACATATATACATACATACATATGTATACATACCAGTTTTTGCACAACGACCGCTCGTCCGTCGCACAATGTCGGTCGTCAAAACATATATATATTATGGAGAGTTAGGTAATAGGCACTTCTATGTTTAATGTGTATGTATGTATGTGCTACAGATATATACTTACAAGGGTGCTTTTCCAAATATGTGCTATGTAGCTATGCTACGGAAGTGTAATAGCTAAAGTTTAGCTGCTAAACTGTGAAACTATATGACCGTTTCTACCGAAAACCGATACTAAACTATGTAGTTGTATCGGGAGCTGCGGACAACGTATCAGGAGAAGGATCGGGATGATGTTTGGATTGAAAGAGTCTGAAACTTCCTCTCGCCTCGCCCAAGGCGGGTAAAGTCATTGGATGATTTTCCCCCCTTAAACAAAAAACATAAAAAACCCGACCTTCATGTCGTCAGTCGAAGGTCGATACTGTTGCCAAATACCGGGCACTTGTCCAGAAAATAAAGTAAAAAAAGACGTTATTTCGCCATACTCAATATTTTTGCTAACACATGTAAAAATTATTTGGTATTCGTCTCACTTTCGAACAGTTTCGAGATGCATTATGTATTAGAATGAACTTGTATCACATCAACAGCCTATAAGTGTCCACTGCTGACCAAAGGCCTCTTCTCACACGGAGAAGGTTTGAGCATTAATCACAACGCTTTGCTCAATTCCAAATTTTCAAATTCAAAATTCAAATACTATGATTATTTGCAAAAATATTTCTGCTCCTTTGCCCCTTATTCCATAAAAAAGGTAAGTACATACAATACTGCCAATCTCACGAAACTTCAAAATTGGTGAGATCGATTATAAAATGTAATCCCGCGAGATTTACATTCTCTAATTATCATCTAATAAAATTATGTACCAACTTCTGTTTCCTAGCACACACGTGTTATCTCACATAATATCTACCTACATACATATACATATACATACATACTATGTATAATAACACAATACATTAACAAACACAACACATATATACAGTGAGTCGCGGGCGCACGTGGCGGGAGGTCGTTCACCCCGACACTGACACAATATGGCCGCGCGCCAACGTGACGTCACACTCTCACTGCCCACCACTCGCAGATGAAGTACCTGTGTAACACCGTGTCTTATACAATGTAAGTGTGGGAGAGCCATGCTTCGACACTGCTGGGCCGGCTCGACCGGAGTGATACCACGGCCGAGCAGAAAACCGACGTGAAACAACGTCTGCGCTATGTTTCGTTGTGTGAGTGAGGTTACTGGAGTCCCAATTACCCCCTTCCCAATCTTCCCAATCCCCAATTCCCGAACCCTTAAATTCCTAACCCCCAAAAGGCCAGTGCACTTGTAACGCCTCTGGTGTTTCAAGTGTCCATGGGCGGCGGCGATTGCTTACCATCAGGTGATACGCCTTTTATCCCCGAAGGGGTAGGCAGAGGTGCACATTACAGCACGTAATGCCGCTATACAATGTACACCCACTTTTCACCATTTGTGTTATAAGTCCCATGTAATAGGGGTGAGTCTATTGCCGTATTATACTGACACAATTCCAGACTCCGAACTATTAATGAGATATTTTCTAAAACCGAAAAGCTCAGTACTACTTTGCCAAACCCAGGAATCGAAACCGAGACCCCTAGTTGCACTTGCGACCACTCGACCAACGAGGCAGGTACTTTATCGGTCCAGCCGTTCTTGAGTTATAGCTCAACTAACGAACATTCACATTCAGTTTCATTATTTGATTGATATTCAATCAATATGGCGGATGACAGTTGTCATTGTTTCCGATGTCATTAACTTAACTATTAATAATGAATTAATAGTATTTTTTACAACACCAGGAAGGCTAGTTTAAGTAGTATGTCGTATAATGTATCTGTGTGGACAGACAGACAGACGTTTTAGACACGAAAATAAACTATTTATGAATCAATTAACGTATTTATATTGCTCAAAGCAAATGTTCTGTTCTACAATGATTTTTTTATGGTACAAGCCGGTAAACGAGCAGACGGATCACCTGATGGTAAGCAATCGCCGTCGCTCATGGACACTTGAAATACCAGAGGCGTTACAAGTTTTAGGGGGCTAGGAATTTGAGGTATGTTGAGGATTCGGGAAGGTAATTGGGCCTCCGGCAACCTCACTCACACAACGAAACACAACGCAAACGTTGTTTCACGTCGGTTTTCTGCTCGGCCGTGGTATCACTCCGGTCGAGCCGGCCCAGCAGTGCCGAAGCATTTCTCTATGTACCTATATATGAGAATTCTTTCCACTCTTGTCACAGCTCTTGTGTGTAAGTAGTTTCATGTCCATTAGTCTGGTATTGTACGAGGTAGGTGGCGCTGTCACCGCCCGCAGCGCGCTGTGTTTACATAACACTACCTACCCCGGCAGGACGTGTGCATGTGTGTGTGTGTGTCAACATACACACACATGCACGTGTTCATATTCAGTATGTACCTGTATAGCCAATACATAGGTACATTTCTTTAAACTACCGATTTTTCTTCTCCTCTAATAACATCTTCTGATTTATTTCGTTGCGGGATCCAAGACAGTCATTCATGTCCCTGAGACGTTGGACTTCAGTGTTCCGGTGTTTGCATGGTTGTATCTACTGTAGATCCCGGTGTAAAGGAGTTGCAGCGGTTTTGGGTGGTTGTGGCGGACTTGGCCAATAAAAAATCTTTTTTTAAAAATAAATTATATTTTTTACAATGTTTCTGAAAATTACTAAATAACATGAGATCGGATATATTATTAGTTCACTAAAATGGAAGATAATTGGAAGCTTCTAGGGCAAAATCACGATGTAAGTCAGGCTGCTTTTCCACCAGAGATGTGCTGTGCTACGTTGCTGTGGATGCGTTTGGCTTCCACTAACCATATTCATTGGTTCGCATAATGTAGCACTGGTGGACCCGAACTCAGCTAAGCTATGTTTTTATATGGAAAGATGTGTACAACCTATCTATGGATGCGTGCTATAGATGGTCGCGAGCGGTGTAGCTATGTGCAGAGCAGAGTACCTACAGCAATTACTTTGCGGCGGCGCATCTTCATAGCAAATCTTACTCGCACAGCTATATGTATAGCTTTGTATTAGTGGAAACTATCACATAAATTCACAGCTTAGCTATTACATTTTGAGCTGTGCTATGTAACATAGCACATCTCTGGTGGAAAGTCTTAAACGAATGGAATACTTGGATAAATAAAATACGCAAATTTTCAAAGCGGGGTTTGTCAATCAATATTACAAGACTGCTGGGTGTCGAGAGCGGGATAAGTTGTTTATTCCGGTTCTCGTACTACTATCTGTAACCCTAGTACGAGTTTGATTTACGTTTCAAATAATTGAAATAAAACCGCGTTCGGCGCTGTGATTGGCCGGCGTGAATGAACTAACCAATCAGAGCGTCGACCGTGATATCGTTTTGTTTTCTTTCAACGTAAAGCAAGCTCGTAGTGAGGTTACTGGAGAATAACTATGTGTGTGATGTGAACAAGTAGGTACATGTACATGGCATCTATGTAGATAGATTCTAGCCTACAGGGGAGAATTCTTTGTGTCATCTACGCAATGATCAGGGTTTGCTACTCTTAATACAGTGTAAAGCATTATTGCTTTTAGTAAAGGCACCTTTTTATGGGCTACGACTTGAGGCGATAGGGAGTGTCAGACTCTTACTGACTAAAAACCAGTCCGTTTCTATTCCCGCTTTGAGCCAGAGCCCCGGTAACCCGCTAGGTAGTCCACAGCTCCGGTCAGGCATCAGCACTACTGGGCCCCATTTGTGGTGGTCTAATGGCTCTCTGAGGTTTCGTTTTTAGTCAGTAAGAGTCTGACACTCCCTCTCGTATCACCCAAGGCGAAAGAAGTAATTGTGGATGATTTTCCCTCCCAAAAATAAAAAATATGACTAGTACATTTCTGGTCGCCGTCGCCACGTGACCGCGTGACATATATTATAATATCAGTTGTTGAAATTATGAATATAGTAATACAGCATTGTCTACGACTTAATGTCCCGCCGCGATTAGATAAGGCAAGTACCACTTGACAACTGTTGTACTAACAGTAGTCAAATTGATGCAATACTTGAAACACGACAGCACTTCCATCCCCATCATATAGATGGTTGGCAGGCCACAACTTTCTGCCTCGCACAGCAAAACTGTGGAATGAGCTGTCGTCGGCGGTATTTCCGAACCGATACGACCTTCAAACATTCAAGAAAAGAGCATACTCCTTTTTAAAAGGCCGGCAACGCACCTGTGACTCCTCTGGTGTTGCGGGTGTCCATGGGCGGCGCTGATCGCTTACCATCAGGTGACTCGTTTGCCACCTATTCCATAAAAAAACAGCTACACTGTTAGCAAGAATGGTTTGAGTCCACGGTAGGACAAAGTATAATTGATTGTTTAGGGTGTTTACTCTTGAATCCAATCTCAATGTCAATACTATCTGCACGGTTGCTGCGGTGGCTGGGCAACTGGCTGCCGCGCAACATGTAGCGGGTTCGATTCCCGCACGGAGCAACTCTTTGTGTGATGCACAAATTGTTGTTTCGGGTCTGAGTGTCATGTGTATGTGAACTTGTATGTTTGTAAACGCACCCACGACACAGGAAAATATCCTAGTGTGGGACACCGTTTTATTAAAAGAGAGAGAGAGAATAGAATAGAATTACATTAACACAAGAGACATAGAGAATACAATTTCAATCAATTAAATTAAAACCTCAATAATCAATTTTAAAACTATACAACGTCAATTGAAGCTGTTACAATAGCATTCATCTACATCATCATAATCTACAGCCTATAAGTGGCCACTGCTAACCAAAGGCCACTTCTTGTACGGAAAAGGTTTGAGCATTAATAATCACCACGCTTTCTCAATGCGGGTTGGCGATTTCAGACTTATAATTTTTAAGTGTGGGAGAGCCATGTTTCGGCACTGCTGGGCCGGCTCGACCGGAGTGATACCACGGCCTCACAGAAAACCGACGCGACGTGAAACAACGCTTGCGTTGTGTGAGTGAGGTTACCGGAGGCCCAATTCCCCCTTCCCAATCCCCGATTAACAAACAACAACCCTTAAATTCCTAACTCTCAAAAAGCCGGCAACTCACTTGTAACGCCTCTGGTGTTTCAAGTGTCCATGGGCGGCGGCGATTGCTTACCATCAGGTGATAAGTCTGTAAGTGTTCCATAAAAAAAAAAAAAAAATTGGCTAGCCTTCAATTGGATTCATAATATTATTGTACTCAGTAGCCAGTAATTACCTAATGGTGATCGATTCTGATCAGTTTCTTAAACAACGCGTAGTCTTTACAATAACATAAATGGCGAAATATGGAAAATTAACTTCACATTACTACCTATATGCATAAGTCTGCATAACTAGCTACTTCAGCACGGTTTTCACCCACTCTCCTCGGCACCTATTGATCGTAGCGGGATGTTATCGATCTCTCCAACACAAAATTCTTTTTTAAAGTAGTTTCGGTGATTAGCGCGTTCAAACAAAGTGTGGATATACTTACTTACGACTGTGTACATTACAAAATATGTCTGCAGTGAAAGTACTTACATAATATAATTACCTTTATCTATGTATAATTGTATATGTACAAAATTGCTGTTCGTTAGTCTCGCTAAAAACTCGAGAACGGCTGGACTGATTTGATAAATTTTGGTCTTGAATTATTTGTAGAGGTCCAGGTAAGGTTTAAATGGTGAGAAAAAAATGTTTTGAGGCGGTACAATGTATAGCTTAGAAGGTCAGCTTGTAATTAAAAATCACAGTTTACTATCGTACATTAATGAAGAAAAGCTCTACTAGTTTCGAGTCATAGAGGGACTCTTCATCATAAGCAGCGTGCGCATTGATATTTAGTTAATTTACCACGTCTCACGATAGTTAATATAATTAATTATGACTAGTGTTCCGACACTACTCGTGTACCAGCTGACGTCACTCCGCCGACACATTGTCTCAGCTCTCAGCTGCTCGCGCTGCACTCTACACTCTACTGCACTACGTAGGAACGTCCTTCACAATGTCAGTGTCGTCACATTATGCGCATTGTGCATTACAGAGAAATAATGTAACAAGTACAGTGGAGGACAGACTCTGGTTGATCACTTTAAATAGTGCTTGAACCAAGCATAAAACAGAAAGCCACGCCCCATAAATTCTCATCAAATTTAAAAGCGATAAGGTCGCAGCTTGTGACTCAATAATCCCTTAGCCAACTAAGGGATAAGGGATGGTGTTTGATGTAGTTCAGCTAGCTGTGCCGGCGGCGGCACCCACCACCTCGCTTCATTCGTCAATTCAAGGTCATGGGGCGGAGCTAGAGAGCGGATCTCATTAGGTGCAAGCAAACATTAACTTAGTAGTGGTCAGGCGCATGTGCCCACCATTGTACCTATTGTTTGCTGTTTGCATACACAAGTTCCTATGGTTCGCGATAAACTTGGAAACTACTGAACACATTTTATGCGGTTTTCACCAGTTGATTGACTATTGAGGAAGGATAGCATGGCTTGAAACTAGTTTTAAAAGTTCCTCGTCAAAACATTACGTGAGTAAGGCAATAACATAATAATTAATATTGAGGAAGGTTTAAAATAATCTGAGAAGGTATACTAACTGTTGTGCCTACCGGCTTCAAGCTGACTCACGTAACTGTTTGACGAGGAACTAGGTTTAATAACTAGCGAAGCTGTAGGTAGGAAGATAGTAAACTGATCATGTATTTTCTTTTTAATGGGTAAAATTATCCAATTACTTCTCCCGCCTTGGGCGAGGCGAGAGGTATGTCACAGTCTTACTGACTAAAAACCACCCTGTTCCTAAACCTGCTTTTCGACCCGGAGCTCCGGTAAACCCGCTAGGTAGTCCGCAGCTCCGGATCAGAAACTGATCATGTTAGGAGTAGAATTCTTTGCCGGAGTCTGTGTTCCCTGGGTATATCTAGGTGTCTTCAAGGCCTGAGTGGATGCTTAGGTTGCGTATGTAGGCGAGCTCCATCGTGTACCTTCTGCCGAGATGAGATAGTGGATACATGTCGATTCATTAAATTATTTAAATAAAATATAATACGTAATCAACTAAATGTAGGACACAAATATTTAATACTAGACTACCTAGACGTTAAACCAGTAGGACAGCGACAGCTACGGTGTCCCAATCACCTGCCAGACGGAGCCTACTCGTGTGACAGGTTCCGAAGGAAATAGTGTTTAACTTACATAAACACTACACTAAGATACATACGACTAACATATGTTCAAGTGTGGGAGAGCTGAGCTTCGGCACTGCTGGACCGGCTCGACCGGGGTGATACCACGGCCGCGCAGTACACCGACGCGACGTGAAACAACCACTTGCGTTGTGTTTCGTTGTGTGAGTGAGGTTACCGGAGGCCGAATTTCCCCTTTCCAATCGTTCCCCATCCCCGATTTCCGAACAACAACCCTTAAATCCCTAACCCCCAAAAAGTCGGCAACGCACTTGTAACGCCTCTGGTGTTTCAAGTGTCCATTGGTGGCGGCGATTGCTTACCATCAGGTGATACGTGTGCGTTTACGTGTTTCATAAGAAAAGATACATATAATTACTATGTATACATATATGTGTAGGTATAGGCTCGCACTAGATGGGATCCCGTCGACCTCCGCGTCACGTGCCGCGCGCGCAGCAGGTGTACCCACTACACACGCTGCCGTACTGTGTGTGATGTGTGTTAGTAGATATGTATGTATGTATGTATGTGTGGACTGGTTCTATGTCATTCACATAAAAGGATAAACAAGTAAACCTAGGACACTCCATGAGTACGATGTTTTCATCACATATAGGTAGTTAAGTAGGTACGCTTTAGTTAGATTGCAGAACGCTTTGAGTGGTTGCAAAATAGAGTGCTCTTCAGCTAGGTAGGGGGTGTACATTTCAATTCCAATGTATTCTTCAGGAGTTGTACTTTTTATAATTTCAATCATTAACATGAAATAAAAGTCTTATCGTATACTAATTGCATATTTTTCGTAACATCGTAGTAGGACAGTTTATAGTAAGTAGTTGCAAGAGATCTCTTAGGGAGAAGTCTCGTATCAGAAGACCGTCGTAGTCTCGTGGCACAAATATAATTCGTAACGTCCTAGTCTCGTAGTAGGTGAAAAATTGGTACTCAAGTAACTTGACCTTCGTAGTCTTGTAGCAGACGTCGTAGTCTCGTAGTCAGAACATCTTACTGACTAATTGTACCACCCCGTTCGCTAAAGTCCTGCGACTTTGAGCCGGAGCGTCCGTGTAGACCTCTTATGTTGTCCGCTAGCTCAAATATGTATTATCAATACGAAGTGTAGCAGACTTCGTAGCTTCGTCGATATGTGATAGTCTCTGAGTATATTGTATCTCAACATTTTTAGGGCTTTTTTCCTAATAGGAACATGACAGCGAAGCCCCATTATATGATACAAAATTAAATGATATAATGATATAGGCAAGAGATTTTTCATACTTAGACAGCAAACCCTATTTTATTAAGGGTCACTATGCCAGTAGCCCAGTAAGGGTCGCCATGCAGGTCGCACGTCACCAGCGCGTGTGGTTACGTGTGTAATCCCATCAGGTCCGGCGGTGTGACGTCATCACGTCACGCCGCGCGCGGCTTCCGACCTTGACACCAGCGCCGTATAATGTGATAGCAGGAAGCCCTAGCAAGTTGGGGACATTGGCGAGCTATGTATCTGCGTGTTAGAGATTTTGAATGGATCCAGCTCTGTGTATGATTATAAATATTGAGGCTACATAAAATTAACAGTTATAACACAAAAATTGTGAAAAGTGAGTGTACATTGTATAGCGGCATTACGTGCCGTAATATGCATGTGCACCTCTGCCTACCCCTTCGGGGATAAAAGGCGTGACGTTGTGTATAAAATTAACAGCATTTGAAATAAACCTCACGCCTGTCTCCCATTAAGTAGGTAGAGATAATGGAACGCTAATTGCTACTAATCTTACACACCTCTTTCGCTTCATCAACAGTCATCAGTCTTTTCATGCATGCTTATAGGTTAAGGGTACTTTTAATTTGGCCCTTCTTTAATATATCGCCAATTTGGTCGCTATATGTCCGTCTAGGGTGCCCTCTTTAATCCGGAGCTGCGGACTACCTAGCGGGTTTACCGGGGCTCCAGCTCGAATAGCAGGAGTAGGAACGGGGTGGTTTTTAGTCAGTAAGAGTCTGACACTCTCTCGCCTCGCCCAAGGCGGGAGAAGTAATTGGATGATTTTCCCACCTTAAAAAAAGGGGTGTCCTCTTCCAACTGTCCTGTTAGTAAAAACTAGATAATAAATTAATAAGCGTGTAAATATAACAACTACTTGTAGTCCAAGACCCGGTCTGTGTGTACATCTGTGTGTTCGTCTCGGTGTAATCAGAATATGTACGGTAGCCTCTTTAGTGGTTTGTGACACATTTGTTGTTATTGTACAACATGCGGGACTTTGGTCATGCGGTGACTGCACACTTTGATACTGTTTAGTTGTTAGGGAAGGCTTTGCCATGTCATTTTTTGTACCAAAAGCCGGTAATCAAGCGAACAGATCGCCGCCGCTCATGGACACCCGAAACACCAGAGGCGTCCGAAGCACAAGTGCTTTGTCGGCCTTTTGGGAGTAAGGAATTTAAGGGTTGTTGGGGAATCGGGGATTGGGAAGATTGGGATGGGGGGAATTGGGCATCAGGTAACCTTATTCATCCAAAGAAACACAACGCAAGCGCTGTTTCACGTCGCTTTTCTGTTCGGCCGTGGCCGTGGTTGTGGTCGAACCGGCCCATTCGTGCCGAAGCATGGCTCTCCCACACTTAACACACAACTCTATTTAAAATAAAAAATACTTTCTGATCGAGACAGACCGGCTGACGGCAAGCTCAATCTACACTAACAGCCTAGAACTTCATTGATCTAGCGACTAATGATCCAATCGCCTGACCCCACCAATTGCCGCGGAGTCACAGGTGTCACTCGCGGACTCGCGCAGTGGGCGGCGCGAGTCAGTCGTGTCACATTCCAACTTATATTTATTTTTTTTGAGCGAGGAAATTCATCCAATGCCTTCTCTCGCTTTGGGCGAGGCGAGAGAGAGTGTCAGACTCTTACTGACTAAAACCACCCCGTTCCTACTCCTGCTTTTCGAACCGGAGCCCCGGTAAACCCGCTAGGTAGTCCGCAGCTCCGGAATTCCAACTTATAATACAATCTGTCGCGATGGTGCGAAAATAGCCCGCGGCCGCTGCCGGGCCCCTCGCGGCGTGAGTGACACTGCGGGCACAATCATCAGGGGACCGGTCACTCTTTGTTATTTGTTATTCGAAGATTACGTAACGTTATCACTCCTTGAAGGGGCTCCGTAATATATCACCGTTGGAGTTGTTATCCATTGTAGTATGGGTTTGCCAAACATGGATCATGATTTTAGAGTACGTGTTGGGAATATGAAAATATATGTACTTCATGATGTTCCAGAGGTGAGCTGCCTCGTTGGTCGAGTGGTCGCAATTAAGTGCGACTGCCAGACAAGGGGTCTTGGGTTCGATTCCCGGATCGAGCAAAGGATTATTGGAAAGAAAATTCAGTTAGAAAATTCCCAGTAGGTAGTAACTAGGAATCTGGAATTGTGTCCAGTATATGGCAATAGGCTCACCCCCTATTACATGGGACTTACGAGTCGAACACAAATGGTTGAAAGATGGGTGTACATTAGTGGCATTACGTGCCGTAATGTGCACCTCTACTTACTCCTTCGGGGGCAAAAAGCGGGACCTTGCTTTTAATATCCCTGAAGGTTTTTTGCGACGTCATGCCTTTTATCCTCGAAGGGGTAGGCAGAGGTGCACAATCCTAAGGATTTATGTTCATATATTTATTAATACTTGTGACAATAACCTATTTGCAGTTCATGTTACACGTATTTATAGTGTACGGATAGTAAAACTGTTTATCTATCTATCCACAGACGCTGGTGTGTGTCGTGTGTGTGGAGCTCGGCCAGCGTACTGCTGCACCGGCTGCTCACCGCGCCGCTGCCGCAGCTGCCCGGCATCGGGCCCCAGCCCGCCAGCGGGCCCCCGCCCGCCGCCGGGCCCCCGCCCGCCGCCGGGCCCCGCGCGCGCCGCGCCGGCACCGAGCACCTGCACCCCGAGCCGCGCGTGGAGTGCGTGGAGCTGCACGCGCCGCCTGCGCACGCGCACACGCTCGACGTCATCTTCGTGCACGGACTATACGGTGCGTGACGTCACATCGTGCTCGATACAGTCAAATATATTGTAAGTGTACCTAGATACTAATGTATGTCGGTCCCGTGCGCAGGGTCGCTGGGCAACACGTGGCGGCAGGGCGAGTGGCGCACCAAGTACAAGCTGGACCCCACGCGGGTCCCGCTGCGCACGCACGAGGCGGCCCCGTGCGCGTGCACGCACAGCGCGGCCGGCGCGCACAGCTCGCAGCTGGCCGCGTACGAGAGCAAGCTGCACGAGCTGTACAAGGAGGCGATGCGCGGCGACCACTACGAGGCGCAGGCCAAGTTCGTCACGCAGCTGTACCACAGCGACTGTCAGCCCGAGGGGGGCGCCCCCGCCGCGCCCAGCGAGTGCCGGTGCGCGGGGGGCGCGGGGGCGCGGCGCTGCCAGGCGGGCTGCGGCTGCGTGTGCGACGCGTGCTACTCGGCGTGCTGGCCGCGCGACTGGATCAAGGAGGACTTCCCGGGGGCGCGCGTCATCTCCGTCAACTACACCAGCGACCCCTACCTGTGGCGCCCCCTCTGGGTCAAGGGCCACAAGAGGTAACGCCCGCACACACACACACACACACATGGTACCTGTAACACTAACTGACACTGTATGTATGTACGTGTGCAGGCTGCGGCTGCACGAGCGCGCGCAGCAGATGTCTGCGCAGCTGGTGGCGCTGGGCGTGGGGCGGCGCCCCGTCGTGTGGGTCGGACACTCCAAGGGGGGGCTCTTCATCAAGCAGATCTACTGCGACGGTGAGCATTTTTAAGATCTGTAGACTTCGCTGAACTCTGCTGGTAGAAAGTAATTTGATTCGAATCCAACTCCAATTAAACCTTGAGTAAATCCCAATGTATCCTCTGGAACTGGCAGGCTTCTCTGCTATAAAACATGACAGCGTTGTACTAGCATATTATATAGCGGTGTGTTCCATGTTACAGCGTACGAAGCGTACCTGAGGGTGAGCGGAGCACAGGAGGCGGAGCGCGACATCGCCAACAACAACACGGGGCCCGAGCCGTGCTGCCGGCACCCCGGGTCCCTGCTCGACACCTACCGGCGGGGCCCGGCCGCGGGGGCCCGGCGGGGCCCGCGCGACACGCTGCGCAGCGTCAGCCACATGACGGCGCTGCGACACAACCACAACTCGGGGGACCTCGACGTAGTCGGTGTACCGGGTGCCACACACCCACTCGACGACAACTGCAACCCGCCGCCCGCCGTCGACAGCTCGCAGTGCGGCGACCTCACTGCGGGGGGCGCGGGGGGAGAGGGGGGCGAGAGGGGAGAGCTGTGCGGGGAGAGCACTGAGGACCTGGCTTCTAGTGATGAAGGTATGTAGCCTAAACTTTAATGTCCAAAGATCAGCTATATAATTTTAAACCAGATTACCATGGTCTCGCTTTGTATAATGTTTCCTCACATTCAACGGTCAGTTTATACTGGTTACATGTAAGTATAGGTATCAATGTATGTATGTCCCAGCAGTGGTGGCGCGTCTGTGGTCGATGTCGAGCGCGTTCATGTTCTACTCGGTGCCGCACCGCGGGTCCTCGCTGGCCGACATCAAGGCGCCGCTGACGGCGCGCAGCGTGGAGCTGCAGGAGATCGCGGCCGACTGCAGCCTGCTGCGGGCGCTGCAGGCGCGCTGGCTGCGGGCCACCGCCCCCGCCCCCGGCCCCGGCCACCGGCCCCCGCCCCGGGTCCACAGCCTCGTGGAGACGTGCCGCACGCTCATGTCCGTGCTGTGGCTGCGCATCGTCAGCGCGGAGTCGGCGGACGCGGGCGTGGGCTCGCTGCTGGGCGTGGGCGTGGACCACCGCGAGATCTGCAAGCCCAGCAGCCGCGCCTGCCCGCTCTACACCGAGCTCGCGCAGCTCATCCGCGCCGCGCTGCACAACTGCCACTGTCGCTAGTACACTGTCGCTAGTACACCCACTACCATGTACTACACACTGCTATACACAGGGAGACTACACTGCTGTTTTCTAATTATTGTCGGTCAGTAATCATCACCAACAATTGGGCCTCACTCTCACTCACTCCATACAAAATATAGTTAGGTATACTACATTCTACCTCAAATATTTAAATCTAGCGACAATTAAATGATTGAAACTGACCGACATGACACCATGTCTTATTCACGGAGTTTAGACTAAATATGTTGTTAGAAACATTTCATTTAAATGTAAAACAATAGTGTCTCTCTCTGTGTGCCATGTGTGTAGTGGTGGGACACGTGCCGCTAGTGTTGTGTCGCTGTGTCGGCCATAGACAGGTCGAGTGACACTCGTCGCTTGTAAAGTGACAGTAGGTGTTGTCTATGGATGAGTGACTCTCGCTGAGTTAGCGGACATTTTTAATTAAATATTTGAATTATGTGACTGTGATGTGTACACCGGTGTGTGCCTACTGTATTATACGAAACGAAATTTCGTTATAAAACTTTCTATATTTTCGACAACAAACGAAGAATTCGAATTAACAGACAAAGTTACGCTTAATGAAACAATTAAGTGTAGTCTTTGTCACAGATTGTATTCGTTTGATAATGAAATTACGATTCTATGAGTATAGTAGGCCAGTAGTGCCCTTTGTACCAACCTCTCCTAAGTTTTAAGAAACCCCTAAGCTGAGATAGGTGTGCACCATCCTGTAGGTATGTGACAACTAATAATACAAGTAAGGGGTTAGTTTGAGTGGTGTAGCGTACCTTGGCGGGCCCCGTATAAATTTTTTGGGGCTTTTATTTTGAGGGGGGAAAATCATCCAATGACTTTTCCCGCCCTGTCTTTCAAGCCTCAAAGAGGGGTCTTACCGATGCTATAACAGTGAGCCTATGTTTGGGGCCCTTACAATAACATTAATTTCAAGTTGCTACCAACTTTTGAACGCATGCTTTACGCAGAAAAAAGGAATTGATTATTTGGACTTTTATAATTTCTGAAATGAAATTAAAATTTATTGATACGACAGTTACTGACGCTAGCTACGCCTCTGATACTAAACAACTTTTAGCTAAGAGCTGGTTTAGGCGAGGTTGGTGTAGAAGGGCCATAAAGAATGATTCCATATAGTGTGGCATTTACCGACCGTTACCTACTCGCGCTAGTAATACATAATTAGTTAATTATTTTGTTATATTCTATTGTGATCGCTCTACTTGAAGAGTAGAGCTGCTAGACGCTAAGTATACTGTGTAGTGTAGTGTACAGGCAGGAATACATTCGCGGGACGTGGCGACAGTATCTGTTTGTCCAATCAGTGCAGCTGTCAAAGATGAATGACCAATGGTGTGACACTAACTAATTCCCTATTGGACGAAAATATGATCGGTTGACACTAGCTCCATCTAGTGAGCAGAAAATGTAAGCACGACCCGGCGATGTCTTCCTGCCTCAAATAATGTTATTGTATGCGCCGGCGCATGAGATGCGGCGGCGCGATGTTATGTTTATTGTATCAATAAATAAGTGAACAAGTGCCACTGAGACTTTCATTCCTAACTCTACTTACTCTCTAACATATTATGACAGTCTGTCAGTCAGCTGTAAGCAATGTATCTCAGGAACAAGTCCTGCAAGAAGCAACTTTTTATAAACGATTCACCTGAAGTTCAGGGCCGAATGCGAAAGTTTGTGTGTATGGTTGTCACTCAATCACGTCAAAACGCCTGAAGGGATAGAGATGAAATTTGGAATAGGGGTATATTATGATCTGAAATAAGAGATAGGTCACATTATTATTCCCACGAGAATGCGGGCAAAGCCACTGGCCGAAGCTAGTATGACATATGAAATTTTATCACCACACCTTCAGGTGATCAGTCATTTTTTTCTTCAGATAACTTACCTACAAAATATTTACTTAACCAACTGCTGTTTTTTCAAATTCTTGATATTTGTAATCGCCCCACTTAAATACAAGTAAGTAGTCCAGTGCGCGACCTATTTAGATACTAGTATGTACCTACTGCACCTACCGCCGCGCCTGCGCACTATCTCCCGCGAGGCATGTTGCAACGGGTGCAGCTCGGCACTGCTTCAGTATCCTCAGTACGAGTTGATGAGTTGCCGGAGTCTGTGTTTCCTGATGGGTATAACCTGGGTGTCTTCAAAGCCCGAGTGAATAGGTTGCTTATGGGCAGACGTGCTCCATCGTAGGCCGCATCATCACTTACCATCAGGCGAGATAGCGGCCAAACGTCGGCCCATATAAGATAAAAAAAGAGTTTGCTTTACGGTTAACAAGATCGAAACGAGAGCGCGTTTGGCGTTCTGATTGGTTGGTTCATTCGAGCCGGCAGTTGTAGTAGTATGAAGTTAAAACAAACTCGCACTAAGGCCTCAGAACATGTTCCTCTATCTATACTTACGTAACTCGGGAACATGTCACTGTTATCTAATCCGCCACAGTGTCCGCCCTGATACTGCGCCCAGTCAGCTGTCATGTAGGAATGTGTCGGTATCGGGAGTTACCAGTATGTGGTATCATTGCTGGGAACACCCTGTGTGACGGTATGTGGGTCACCATGAAATGTAGATACTTGCAATGTTTAGGTAAATCATTTGTTGCAATTTTTGTCTTTATCTGTGGAATGATATAATTTGTGTATGCTAGTATACTGCACTAGTACAGGGTATAACATTATGCACGTGACTCTCTAAAATGACAAGCAGATTCCTAAAATGATAGGGTGGAGACATTGACAATACTGTCGATCAGTTTAATATTTTATTAGAAGGAGAGTAGTGCGGTTTACATTAATCTCTCCTGAATTTAAGAAACCCGTAAGCTAAAATTCAGAATACTTTAGTTTTCATAAATCTATACCTAACAGTATAAGTGAAGGATTAATTTAGCTGATACGTCCCGATACATGACTTAGTGACCATTTAGGGGTAGTTGGTGTCAACGGTCACAACTGTACAAGGAGGTGGTGAAATAATACACAGCGCTGCATACAAACTGATTTATTAACTTAATCCTGCTTCATCCAGCGTACAGCGGGCGGGCGACGCCCGCGGCCCAATCATTATAACATTACATTAACTAAATACAAACATAATCTAATTATTTATTATTACAACAAGGTACGCGCAGCACTCGTAACGCGATGCGGACACGTGGCGCCATCTAGTACCACAACAACAACAACAACAGAGCAAATAGTTCCCGGACTTTACAACTAGATGGCGCGCGCGTGCGTAGTGTTTATCGTAGCTCGCTTCGTTTGGTCTTATAGACAGGGGATCGATTTGTGCCAATTACAGATCTTACACTATGTAAAGTACAATAATTAATCTACCTACGATATAATTTACTATTGGTTAGACTTGACTCGCTAACACTACTCTACTTCCTCAGGTCTCACTCGCATTGCCTCGTGTGCGTCTCCATTCACAACTTATTTACGATAAATTCAGAAAGTATCAACAATTACTTCGACATATTGATTTAGAATCCACTTACAACTATTAAAACTTGTTAATTGTACGATTTCAACATGTTTAGCTAAGGGATCCCCCAACTAGGTACCTCCTACTAGTACTAACTCTACACTAAGTTAAGGTGAGAACAGACTAGAATACTCGGAGCGTTACTTGACTACTGGCGCGACGTTACGAGTGTGTTACAGGCTTTATTTAAAAAAATACTCTTACAATACGGTCTTTGTGTTCCGACATCACAGGCACAGGTACTTGTACACACACACACGCACACACACACACACACACACACACACACACACACACTTGTACGTGTGTAGACACCGACAGACTGCACTAGTGTGAGTGGGGCGCACTAATCACTATCATGTCAACTTTATAAAACATAGGTCTCTACACGGGAACTGAACCCGCGCTACACTCACTGGGTAACTCCGTCGGTCGGTAACTACACGAGGGGGGAGGGGGTAGGGGGGTCAAACAAACATAAACTGGTACATAACTATAATATGAGTACTATTCACAAACCTTCGAAATGTTTTAATTTAAGCAGACGGATCAACTGACACCCGCGACACCAGAGGCGTTACAGGTGCGTTGCCGGTCTATACTAGATCTGTGAGACTAACAGGCTTGTGAATAGTACCGTGTTATAAGTCAGCAACATGCAATATATTACGCGACGCGGCGGGCGCGAGTGCTCAGTAATATCTTTGGTATCGCGGCACTGCGGCCGACACGTCGCGACAGACAGACAGACATTATCTCTATATGTATATATATAGACAGACACAGGGCACCGACACGTGTATGGCGGCACGCGCCGCGCTACTCGGAGACAATCGGCGCGCCCCACGCCGCGCCATGTCTAGTCCGCTCCCTACACACGCTACACTGCCGTACACAGCATACACAGCATACACAGCCTTACACAACCGTACACAGGGCGGAGCGGAGAAGACATCGCGCGGCACCGGGGCGCGCGATATGTCTGTGAGTAACTGCGACAGGTGGCGCGGCGACGGGGGGGCGGCGGGGGCAGGGGGCGCGGGGGCGCGGGGGGTGACTGTACTCTGCCTCCAAGGTTGGTCTACACCGAGCTCGTGTGGCGCCGCGGCATGATCCACTACCAAAGCGCGCGCGGCCGGGCGGCCCGGGGGGGGGGGGGGGCCGGCCGCGTCTCGAATACTACAAGCTGCGACTGCTTTGGTAGACATCATCAGTGGCTGGGGGCGCGCCCGCCCCCGCCGCGCGCGCTCACGTGAGGCCGCGGGGGCGCGTGCGCGCGCGGCGGGGGCGCGGGGGCGCGGCGCCACACGGCGCGGACTGTGGGCCCGCCTAAGTGAACAGGAGCGCGGGGTCTGCGTCCGTGAGCTCGCACACGAACTGGTCCTGCTCCAGCGGCCGCCGGATCCAGCTGCCCAGCTTGGCGCGCTCGAACGCCTCCGTCAGACGCCGCTTAGCCAACTATACACGGACATACAGACAGACATACAGTATACATACACACAGCTAGTATATAGTACACAGTAGTACACGCACCTGGTAGGCGGGACACATCTGCTTGGCCTCGTTGTACAGCAGCGTGTCGGAGATGTCGAGGGGCGCGGGGGGCGCGGGGGCGCGGCGGGCGGGGGCGCGCCGGCGGCGTCGGCGGCGTCCGGCGCGGTCAGCTCCAGGTCCTGGTCGGGCGGCAGCGGCGGCAGGCGGCGCGCCAGGAACTGCCAGCGCGCGAACATGCTCTGCTTGCACAGCAGCGACGGCTGACCCGACTCCAGCTTGCCCGTCGTCGCGTTGATCACCTCGGGCAGCTGCGGGGGTAGGGGGGAGGGGGGGGTCACTATACTGCACTATACAATGTATGTAGTGTACAGTGTACAGTGTACAGTACCGGGTGCGTGCAGACCCAGCAGACGCTGAAGGAGGGCGCGCGCGCCGGCGTCCGCGCCTCGGTGCTGGCGGCGCGCGACAGCAGGGGGCACTGCAGCTGGAAGGGGGGGGGCAGGCACGACAGGTACGACTCGATGCGCCCGCAGATGGCTCTACACAAATATAGCACTACATCACACACAACATATTGTCACACGTAGACAGTAGCTTCTGTAGGGAATCAAACGTTACATCATTACGTCGTAAATCTCAAAACTCGCTGCGCAACTTCAATAACAGACTAGTAATGTGACGAACTGTGTCAAAATTTACTAACAGAATACATGGGTCAGTACTAAGTAGGTACCTGAGCACAATGTACTAACTGTATTATTAGAACTTATAACGGGATATTTACCATGTTTATTTATTTTATCGAGTTTCCGATATTTCGGCACTGTTGCAAGCGCCATGTTCACGGATTAACACGGATTCACGGATTAATTACACAGTTAATAATAGTGTTAGTGAACATGTCAGTTTAAAAACTTATATGTACTAACTGGCCAAAACTACTATCAGAAGATTCAATGTGGAGTTTAATACACAATAGGCTCACCCCTTATTACATGGGACTGATAAAACTAGGTATTTAAGGGTTGTTGGGAATTCGGGGATTGGGAAGGGTGTAATTGAGCTTTTGGTAACCTCACTCACACAACGAAACACAAAGTTTTGGTTGGTTCACGTTTAGTTTTTGCTCAGCCGCGGTATCATTCCAATCGAGCCGACCCAGCAGTGCCACTGCCCAAGCATGGCGAGTCCACAATTAAAAGTATGTAAGTCCTGGTGAACAGGAGTATGTAGAGGTGTGTCCGTGAACAGTTTGTCCCCAAAATAAAAAGCCTTGGTCCCTAAAAGCTTTTTCTAAAGGTTATTATTATTGCGTTAGTTTGGAAGTATGGACGTTAGTTACTCTTTCACGTCAAAACGGCTGAAGGGATCGGGATGAAATTTGGAACAGGGGTAGATTACGGTCTGGAATAACACATACCTAAGCTATTTATCCTACAAGAAGACGGAGGAAGTCGCTGGCAGAAGCTAGTACTAAATCATCCAAGGCGGGAGAAGTCATTGGACAATTTTTCCCCCTCAAAAAAAAAGGCATAAGACAAGTAGTGCGTTACTTGTAAGTTGGGTGAGTTTATGTAAACAGTAATTAAAGGGAGCGCAGTAATGTATTAATGTATCGGTGTAGTAGTGTAGTAGTGTGTGTTGCCCAACTACTGGCAGTGGTAGTGGCGGTGGTGGTGGTGGCACTGCACCACCGCGCCTTGGACGCACCGCACGCATCGCACTCTCTCTCAGACACCATAGCATAGCATAGCATAGTAATATATAATAATTTAATAATAAGTTATAATAGTATAGTATAGTATAGTCCAGTGTGTGTGTCGCCATGCAGTCCGTGGTACCGCTCGCCTGCTTCCTGTCCCTCATACGTGAGTATACTGAATTTTTTATATGGTATAAGCCGGTAATCGAGCAAATGGATTCACCTGATGGTAAGCAATCAGCGTTGTCCATGGACATACTACTCGGAACACCAGAGGATTCTAGAGTATATTGACGGTTTTTTGGAGATTTGGCCATCAGTGTCATTCTTGTGCTCAAGAACAGAGAAGCAACGCTTTGGGTGTTTCCCGATAGATTTCTATGAGGTCGCGGTGTCACTCCGGTCGAGCCAGCCCAGCGCTAACCATGACGAGTCCCACATGTGAAACCAAACAACAGTAGGTGACGTGCTGTGTACTGTTATGTAACTTTATTGCTCACTGGCTTCTACAAGTAGTGTCCCCCGCGTTTCCGTGCAATAAAAAGTACCGTATCTCCCAAGTTAGCTCACACCCCTGTCTGTATACTCAAATTTCATCAAAAATCCGTTCAGTAGTTTCAGCGTGTTTCACGGACAAACATTGAAACACACAAACTGTCTACATTTATAATATTAGTGGGATTGATTGTAATGATTACAATCAGGACAGATGACCTCCATGCAAGGATGATACGAATGACCACTGTTTTGTTTCGTCAGTCTGTTACTATCTGTAACTCATCCCGAATCACTGGATCAGGAACGGTGGAAGTCCAGATCTACCAGCAGGTCAGGGTTCAATACTTTGACATTTGTACTGGGAACCGACTTCATCTCAACATGAATGTTGAAATGTAGGAGTCAAAGTTAAAGTTAAATTCAAATAATTTATTCCAATTAAACCATGGATTGGATAGGTACTTTTGAAATGTCAACGAGTAAAGAAATAAACAATAATAATCTGTCAGATTGTCCGTCAGTGAAGCTAGATGCTCGTAGTTCCTATCGAGTTAATAACTTAATTATTATGTTATCGGCTTACTCACGTACTATTTTGACGAGGAACTCGACTAGTTTCAATATGAGCCTCTAGCATGGCTTGAAACTAGTCGAGTTCCTCATCAAAACACTACGTGAGTAATGCCGATAACATAATAATTAATTTAGTATGTCTCACGAAAGTTACAATAAAATCAGAGTTAATATCTATTGCTTCGAATAAGTTTATAATGCGTGAGAACGGAATGTAGAGCACATGGGTCGGTGGGTTCGATTCCCGAGTGAGTGCTTGGCTCGCTTGCGACAAGTGCTAGTGGAGCGTGACCGGTAACATGGTCAGCGCGCGGCTGCATACTTTATACACACTGACGTAATGCAGGAGTATACAATGTACACATTGTAATCACTGGTACACTCGCTCCTACATTTTTTAAGGGGGGAAATCATCCAATGCCTTCTCCCGCCTTGTACGAGGCGAGAGAGAGAGAGTGTCAGACTCTTACTGACTACTCCTGCTTGCAGTTGTGAACCGGAGTCCCCGGTAACACGCTGGGGACGAATTGAACCAACGAAACGTTTCTGTCGTAGTGCCTAAGTCGGGTATATGACACCCGGCGGTAAGAGTGGGGGTATCTGATGACAAATGTACTTTAATTACCACAGCTCCGGAGAGCTATGATCGTTAGGATTTCAGCAACATTTTTGATAACCATAAATTGCAAGTTACAGTGATATGACAATAATGATTTATTACAAATTTTAAAATAGCTAGTTACAATCGAATTGATAAATATCACTCTGCTTACCCCATATAAAGAGTAAGAAGCGTATAAGTATATGTAAGATGTGGATTGGAAGGAAGGTTGGATAATATGTCAGTCAGTGTGTCTGTGTGTATGTAAGAGCTGGTCCTGCAGGATGTTACATGGCGGAGTGCAGCGATGCAGTTGTGCAACGTGCAGCACCGGTCTGCCGGGTATGGAAGCTGGGAACTGGTCGCGGCTGCATTAGGTTAGTGCGGGGCTAGTATAGTGACGGCACGTGGCGCCGCCCGCCCTTTATGGTATAGGTCGGCGAATGTGAAACGGATCACCTGATGGTAGGCCATGAGTGCCACCAACTATGGACACCCACGACACTAGGAGAGATACAAGTCCATTGCTGGCCTTTTGGGGATCTAGGATGGAGGTAATACAATATAAGTCAATGCTTAAGGTGTAATACAACAATTATTATTAAAGGTTTTTAAGAGAAGTCTCGCAATAGGGTAGTGATTATGATTGATAGAAATTATCATTTTGAAGTTAGATACATAGCATATCGGACAGACAGACAGACAGACAGACAGACAGACAGTTTCCTTGTATCAGTATAAATTAATTAATTTCCCGTATCTCCGCCAGCCGGCGTAATTATCTAGTACCTAGTATCTAGTTGTAGAAAGTGAAATGTCCAGTAGTGACGCGCGGCGCCGGGCAACTAGTATACATTAACATAACTAGGTACAGGGGGCGCAGGGGCGCAGGACTGGCGCGCGCCCAGCGGAACCGGGGCGCGGTAACATTGCGGTAAGTCTTCTTCTTTTGCCCACAGTAAGTCGAGCGTTAGGAATAAATTTGAATCAAAAAGATTTCGTTCGCTAATAAAAACAAATATCTCGACAACACAACCACGAACACAACACTACACCGCTGTAGTGCCGCGCGATCTGCCCGCTAGTTTCGAGAACGGGTCCGCCGCCGCCGCCCCGCTCCCGCGCCGCCGCCGCCGCCGCCCCGCTGCCCGCAAAATTCGAGGCCGAGGCCTGATACAGTGTTACATTATATTGGCGCTAATAGATAATCCATCGTTTTTGTTGTGTTATTCCGATATTAGCGTGGAATGCAGTATTTACACAGATTATGTTCGCCTGCTTGTATTTTTTTATGAGACGTGCCGGTAATCGAGCTGACGTATTACCTGATAGTAAGCAATCGCCGCGGCCCATGGACACTTGAAACAACAGAGGCTTTACAAATGCGTTACCGGCTTTTTGGGAGTTAGAAATTTAAGGGTTGTTGTTCGGGAATGGGGATGGGGAAGATTGGGAAGGGGGAAATTGGACCTCCGGTAACCTCACTCACACAACGAAACACAATGCAAGCGTTGTTTGACGTCGGTATTCGGTGAGGCCGTGGTATCATTCCGGTCGAGCCGGCCCAGCAGTGCCGAAGCATGGCTCTCCCACACTTGGATGAGTCCGTATGTAATATTTATACCGTATACTGGTTGGTTGATCACGTCTTGTATGGGCAGAAAGTATCGTAAAGTAGCACCTGATGGTAAACAATCGCCACCGCCTATAGTCCCTTTTTTTTCACTTTTTTTTTTGAGGGGTGAAAATCGTCAAATTATTTCTTTCGCCTTGGGTGAGACGAGAGGGAGTGTCAGACTCTTACTGACTAAACACCACCCCGTTCCTACTCCTGCTTTTCGAGCCGGAGCCCCGGTAACCCGCTAGGTAGTCCGCAGCTCCGGATCTATAGACACTGGCTACACTAAGACAGTTTTAAATGTGTAGTCGGCATTTGGGGATTGGGTATCGGCGAAGATTCCTGTGATCAGTTCGCTCACACGACTACCCACAACTTAAGCGTTGTTCCACGCCGGTACACTGTGAGCCCGTGGCACCACAGCTGTTGCTGAGCAACTTATCTCCGAACCATTCTCCATGTGACCCTCACCAGTAGATAGTCCAAGTTACTGTATGTTTATGTGTCTGTCCGGCAGGTCCCCCGGGCGTGCAGTACGAGAACGCGCTGCTGCAGCTGGCGCCGGTGGACAAGGCCAAGTGCCCCTACGTGCACGCCGGCACCGACGTCTCCTTCCACCTCTACACCAGGTCAGTGCCACCACATCACACTCTACACTCCACTGTCCACTGTCCACTGTCCACTGCTGCAGCTGGCGCCGGTGGACAAGGCCAAGTGCCCCTACGTGCACGCCGGCACCGACGTCTCCTTCCACCTCTACACCAGGTCAGTGCCACCACATCACACTCTACACTCCACTGTCCACTGTCCACTGTCCACTGCTGCAGCTGGCGCCGGTGGACAAGGCCAAGTGCCCCTACGTGCACGCCGGCACCGACGTCTCCTTCCACCTCTACACCAGGTCAGTGCCACCACATCACACTCTACACTCCACTGTCCACTGTCCACTGTCCACTGCTGCAGCTGGCGCCGGTGGACAAGGCCAAGTGCCCCTACGTGCACGCCGGCACCGACGTCTCCTTCCACCTCTACACCAGGTCAGTGCCACCACATCACACTCTACACTCCACTGTCCACTGTCCACTGTCCACTGCTGCAGCTGGCGCCGGTGGACAAGGCCAAGTGCCCCTACGTGCACGCCGGCACCGACGTCTCCTTCCACCTCTACACCAGGTCAGTGCCACCACATCACACTCTACACTCCACTGTCCACTGTCCACTGTCCACTGCTGCAGCTGGCGCCGGTGGACAAGGCCAAGTGCCCCTACGTGCACGCCGGCACCGACGTCTCCTTCCACCTCTACACCAGGTCAGTGCCACCACATCACACTCTACACTCCACTGTCCACTGTCCACTGTCCACTGCTGCAGCTGGCGCCGGTGGACAAGGCCAAGTGCCCCTACGTGCACGCCGGCACCGACGTCTCCTTCCACCTCTACACCAGGTCAGTGCCACCACATCACACTCTACACTCCACTGTCCACTGTCCACTGTCCACTGCTGCAGCTGGCGCCGGTGGACAAGGCCAAGTGCCCCTATGTGGTATATAACATTGTGTGTGTGTGCACAGACACAACCCGACGGTCCCGCAGCGGCTGGCGCTGGGCGACGACGAGCTGCTGTTCGCGTCCAACCTGCAGTGGAGCGCGCCCACCGTGCTCTACTTCCACGCCTTCATGGAGCAGCCCGACGACGGCAGCGCCGTGGCCGTGCGGGAGGGTGGGCAGACATGTCGCAATATATAGTATACAGCAGTATACAATGTGATAGGTGTGGGACTTCTAACCCGTTAAGGCTGAGTACTACATCTAATTTTATCGACAAAAAAGTAATATGGGTGTTTGAAACCCCAATTGAAAATATTGAAAAATAGCGATTTTTTTGGTAAAGATTATTCAGAATTTTTTTTTTTCTCACCAAAACATTATCAAACATATGAAAAAAGTAATGAATTAGTTAGCCAAGGTTATTAGCTACCGTTTGTCGTTTTTTTTTGTTTCTACGACGCATACAGCCTTTGAAATCACATAAAGTAAGAAAAATATTAAAATAGCCATAATTTTAAGGGAGAGGGGATTCGACCACTTCGATCCCCGACTTTTGTCCTTAAAATTAGATGTAGTACTCAGCCTTAACGGGTTAGAAGTTCGAAACCTATCACATTGTATATAGTGCTACACTACACGATACTACTGTTGCAGCGTACATGCAGCGCGGCGACACCAACGTGATCATGGTGGACGCGGCGCGGCTGGAGGCGGGTCCGTGGTACCCGGCCGCGGCGCACAACACGTGGTTCGTGGGGCAGTACGCGGCGCGCCTGCTGGACTACCTGGCGGCGCGCGGCCTGCGCCTCAACCACACGCACCTGGTGGGCCACAGCCTGGGGGCGCACGCCGCGGGGGTGGCGGGGGGCGCGCTGCGGGCGGGTCGCGTCGCGCGCATCACGGGGCTGGACCCCGCGCTGCCGCTGTTCCACGGGCTGCCCGCGGAGCAGAGACTGGACCCCAGCGATGCGGAGTTTGTGGATGTCATACACACTGACGCCGGCATCTTCGGTAACTACTGCTATTGTTCTCACATAATTGAACCAACGAAACAATGTAACCAAGAATTGTATTGTGAACCTGATTGGAAAAGAGTAACCTATGGAGTTTGTTGCTCGTTCTTCTCCATAGGAATCTACACTTTGGAACGAGCAAATAGAGCAACTAGAGGACTGACCGACAGACAGACGTTATTATTATATTTGCTTTGACGTTCAAAAGTGCCTTCCTGGTCTATTTGAAATAAATAATTTTGACTTTTGACTTTGACTATTCTGTTCTGTGTGGCTTGGCAGTTAAGAGTCTCTTAATTGTATAGTCCTTTCTGGCGTCCCAAGTCAGAAATAGTTCCCTTTCTTTTCTCCTCAATGATATGTGCCAAGTTAGAAACTGCTTGTTCTCCAAATCTAATCCGATGGCCTGACTACACTCGTGTCACTACTGCTTGCTTGTATACTGCTAGGCTACAAGCAGGCGCTGGGCCACGCGGACTACTTCCCGAACGGCGGCGCCAGTCCGCAGCCCGGCTGCGAGCTGGAGGCGGTGCTGCCGCAGCAGCTGCTGCTCAACAAGTGTGAGTATACTACACCCACCACACTGGAGGTGTCACAGTGCACACACTCGTGCTATGTGTTCCATCAATCTATGGACCTGATGGGACATCGCCGAATTTCCTGACTCCGGACAAATAATATTTTTTTATAGTATATGACAGCAAACGAGGTGACTGATCACTTGATGGTAAGCAATCAATGCCGTCTATGGATACCCGTGACACCAGAGGAGTTACATTTTACGTCGGTTGTCTGTGAGGCCGTGATACATACCGCGGGAGCCGACAGAATGTCCTGTCTCCGGCTAGTAATAACCATTTGAATGAAAGCACCCGCTACCAGTAGCAGTATACAGAGTGTAACATGTCGGGGTGTAGTCTTCTGCAGCCACTGGCGCTCGTACCAGTTCTACGCCGAGTCCGTGCTGCGCCCGCGCAGCTTCCTCGCGTCGCAGTGTCCCTCCTGGCGGGACTACACGCGCGGCCGCTGCGCCGGCGCACCCGCCGCGCACATGGGCCACGGGGCGCCCTCTACGTGAGACCCACCTCCCTACCACTGCACCCCACTGTATAGATAGTGTACATAGTATATGTATAGCGCACCGCTTGTATAGCACTGTATGTAGTAGCACGCACACGCCTACAGGTGCGGGTATGCTGCACCCGCGACAATACTACGTGTTCGAGCTGACTGCACCGCCGGCGCCTGCCCACCGCCGCCACAAGCGGTTCCTGCCGGCGCTGCGTAGAGACACCAGTACTAGCAGTACCGACTCCTGGCCCTCGCTGGGCGCGCTGGGCGTGCTGGGCGCGCTGCTGCGGGGCGCGCCGCTCGTCAGCGTGGCGCGGGTCGTGTCCACCCGCGTCACGAGCGGCGCGGGCCAGCTCGCGCACGTCGCCAGGGAGACATCGCGCTACGTGGGCCGCGACCCCGCCCCCCTGCCGGGGGTGGCGCTGGAGCTGGGGGGCGGTGGTTGGTGGGGGACGCTGCGGAAGCTGCTGGGGCTGGCCCCGCAGGGCGCGCGCCTCACCGTGGCGCCCTAACTGTGTCTACTGGGGCTGTGTACGGTAGCACGTAGACTGGCACCATATGTATGTATAGCACACGTAGTTTGGAACTCGCACAAGCTATAGTAACCAGCTTGTATCGACATGTAGCAGCCTGTTCCAATGTATTGTGCCAACGTTAGTACTACTATATACATTGTGTTGCAGGGCGCGCGGCTCGTACTTCCTGCTGACTCACCGGACCTCGCCCTACTCCATCGAGTGACGCGCCCCCGCCCCCGCGCCCCCGATATACAAATGTTGTACAACATGCTGTCGTTTTATTTATTACTTTCCCGCCCCACCCCTCCCTTTATTACACGCATAACAATTATATACTTGCGGGGTAGAGAGTATTAACTCTATCCTGACACGGAGTTACGGTGCATAATCAAATATAAAAACCTAAATTATTACTAAGTACCTACTTACATCATGTTCAATATTTATAACTATGTTCACACTCGAGTCGTCGAAATAACCTATTAGGTACCTACTATCTATATCACGGGTTCGATTCCCATACGAGAAATCTGTGAATTGGTTCAGATAAATCCTTGTACAACAAAGCATCGACAACACAAACAAATGGCGCGAAATATTTGACAGATTACTTCACCACAGATAGTAAAAGCTTACACAACAAGATGGCGTCCGTGTAATCATGTAGATAAGGTGTCTGTGTGAGTTAGATTGTAACAGTGTGTGAATGTGTGAGTAAGTTTGTTTTTCAAAGCTACACGGACTGAAGATATTGCTACTGAGTACAAAGATGGTTCTTGAAATATTCCATGTGGACGATGTCATGATGTCGCGACCGAGAGCTAGTACAGAGATATTTAAGGCTTTTATTGTTGCTGGTGTCTGAGTAGAAGTTACTAATGTAGTGTTGGAGTCGATTCCTAGGTCATATAAAGTACCTGTAGTAGTGGGGTTAATACAAAGTTTGGTATAATTCGTGCACGAACCTGTACATGTGGTGCGGGTGCAGCAGCGAGCCCAGCACGAGCGAGGACAGGTACACGGGCCGCAGCAGGCGCGACAGCAGCGCGCCCTGCAGCCCCACCACGGCCCAGCGCGCCACCTTGTCGGAGCACGACATGGTCAGCAGGCGCTCGCCCTGCATCACGCCGTCCCACGTCTGCACCACGTTGTGGCAGTTCTTCACGGGGATCGTGCCCTCGCCCGACTCGATCTTGGTGCGCAGCTGGCCGCGCGCCAGCCGGTTGGGGTGCCGGTCGGGCTCCGCCAGGTGCGGCTCGTGCGGCGAGAAGATGCGCCCGTCGCCGCACGGCGCCGTGCTCACGTACAGGTGCACCTGCCGCGACGGCTTCAGCCGGTACCCGCCGCCGGGCAGGGGCTCCAGGTCGTTGTCTTCTATGGCCACGGTCGGGTCCGGGCTGCGCGCGTACTGCGCCAGCTGCGCGTACAGGTGGCGCTGCAGACAGCGGCGCGCCGCCACCTCGGCGTGGCAGTCGTTGAGCGCGCGCCCCGACACCGACATGTGCTCGCCCGACACGCACTTCGTGCCCGTCGTCACCGCTATAACGCGCGCATCCTCTGCTCGGTTGTCTATAGTGATCACTATGCCGGCCAGCACCTTCCGCTTGGAGTGCACGAGGTCGTTCTTCATCAGCTCGTTGAACTTCTCGTTGACCAGCTTGCCGATGTGGTCGGCCAGCGTCTGGTGCAGGCCGTGCTGCGCGGGCACGGGCTCACTCCGCGGCCCTCCGCCCTCCTCCAGCGCCGCCAGCGCCGACCGCGCCGCCGCCAGCTTGGCTAGCTTCTTACTCGACCCTATACACACACCCATACATACACCCACCATCCAATGTATATTCACTAGTAAAACATATTTTACTTGTACACTTGAAACCTACCAGTATACATAGGCCTAGTACTAGTACCTAGTATAACTTCGTAATATAATAATGAGCGCCATATTATTGGAGCATGAAATACATTTGTTAGAGCTACTGGAATATACCGAGGAACTATATTTACAAATAAACTAACATTACAACAAAATAGTTACAAGAATTAAAAAAAATCCTTCTACCCTCAACTTTCGATAATTTTCAAAACCGACTGCAGGTACATTACTGGAATTATTTCCTACCGGAGTAAACTATTGATTCTAGGATTTACAGTCTCCGCCGCACTCAGAGACACTCAATGGTGACTACACCCAGTCTTTAATTATTGTTGTCAGAACAAAATCGTTGCTAATGTCTCCGAGTGCGGCAGTTATAGTTAATATGGAGCTATGTCTCACCGTATCCCTCGAACTTGTGCTCCTTGACCTGGCAGACCACCTTGAACCGCATGCTGTGGCTCAGCTGCAGCGGCGCTGCAACGTGCGGGCGTTACATTGTATACTCCCTGTATACTACACAATATATACAGCAACAATATAGTACATTGTACAGTGCGTGCTCACCCTGCGGCGCCGTGAGGGGGGAGCCGTCCCCGAAGGTGCAGGTGAACGTGAGCCCCGAGTAGTTCTCGTACAGCACGTTGATGGGGCTCTTCAGCGCCGCGCCCCCGCCCCCAGCGCCGAACAGCGCCGCCGAGCTGTCCACCGCCATCTCCACCGGCTTCAGGCTGCCGTTGGTGAGCTCTGTAGCCGGGGGCGCGGGGAGCGCGAGCGGCGCGGGGGGCGCGGCCGCGAGGGCGGGCGGCGGCGCCTGCATCGGCGCCGGGCACTGGAAGTCTGACACTGCGCGCGTGTAGCGTACTGTAGGGGCGAGGGTAGTGTGTGGGGGGTGTGCACTATGTGGGGTATACTTACTGGGGGGAACATGTGCGGCTCGTCGCTGGTGAAGTCGGGGGCGCGCGGGGGCGCGGTGGGCGGCGCGGGCGGGGGCAGCACGCGCCCCGCGCGCGCCAGCAGCGCCGCCAGGCAGGCGCGGGCGGCGGCGGCGCGCGCCTCGCGCTTGGAGTGGCCGCAGCCCTCGAAGCGCAGGTCGGCCACGGTGACGGCCACGTGGAAGCTGGGGCAGTGCGCCGGCCCGCCCTGCCGCAGCACCACGTACGCCACGCGCACGCCCAGCTCGTTCAGCGCCGACACCGGCGACTTGCCGCCGCACTCCACCGCGTCCGCCGCCGCCGCCAGCGTCTGTACCGCGCGTTATATATACTACACAACTACACGACTACATACTGTACACTGTATACTGTACACTGTACACTACACACTGACCTGCAGGTTCCACTTGAAGCCGGCGCCGACGCGGATGGAGGGCGCGGCGCGCTTGGCGGGCGGCTCGCCGTCTGCAACACAACGCACTGCGCCCCCGGGCGCGTTACTCACACTACCCGACATATTCACGCAACACTAACGTACAGTACTACACGACGTTACCTTCGCTGTCACACATGTTGTCCTCGCTGTCCGCTACCAGTTACTGACTTACTGACCAACGTACACTGTACACTGTATACTGTATACTGTACACTGACTGCTCCGTACTGTGGCTGGCGACGTTACTGCTGCTACTAGTGCTGCGGCCGCGGGTAGGACGGACATATATACCGCGCGGGCACTGACTACCCGCGACCCACGGACAAACTATATACTGTAGCGGGTGACAGTAGTGGCTGTATGCGCCACACTGACACTGACAGGTGACAGAACGAGTCAAATGTCACGACGCCGGCGCAATGTTTTACCGATTTTGTCAACAACATCAATTTTAAGAGAATCTATTGTTAAAATATTATGAGAAATATCGCGACTATAATGAAATGTAGGTAAATGGAAGAAATGTGTAGTGTGAGAGTGTGGCGCGGTGTGTATGTGTGTAGTGTAGGACTCACAGTATCGGTCGCGCTGCGGCCGCTTGGCGAGTGGCTGCGGCGGTCGTGTGGGGGGTGTGTGATGCCCGGCCGGCAGCTGCGCGGCGCCCGGCGCCGGCTGCGGCGTCTGTAACACCAGTGTAGGGCGTCAGTACAGCACTTACTCGGGTGTACCCGGGCACTACTCACCCGACCGCCGGCCGCCCGCCTCCACTAGCACTCTACTCACCCAGCTCGCGAACATGTCTGCAACAAACGGGAGTCGGATAGTTAATACTAATGGTTACTACACGACGACATGATAACGAGACACCATGTCGTACACAGAGGGAGCTTGTCCTCGATGAATACTACACTGTCATATAGTTACTGGTACACAATGTGGCCTTCTGTAGCTCGCCAGTTATAGAGGATACAATGTTACAATGTACATAGACCTACAACATTGATGGCTATGGCAGCATTGATGAGTGACATGGGACAAGACATAACATACAATGTAACAACAGTCTCAACTTCCTGAGTGATATTACTGTGAACTACAGATAACTATAATACTAATACACACTCCTTAACTAAAGCATTACATAGTTGTTAACAGGGTCACTGTTATAGGCAGCTGACATTATTGTGTTCAAACTCAATACAATACATTGATGATGTCCATATACAGTGAACATTACTGTGGCAAGAGGTTTGGTAATATTTCTTATGGGATCCCAGATTTAGTATTGTATCATATTGACTAGCATCTGCCAGTGGCTTTGCCCGCAGTCCCATGGGATAAAAAGTAGCCTGTGTGTTCATCCAGACCAAAATCTACCTCTGTTACAAACTTCAACTTGATCTGCTCAGCTGTTTTGATGTGATTGAGTAACTGTTGTGTCCATTAAAACACCATATTCAAGTAAATAGGTTTATTGTGCTATGTAGCAGAACCAGTACAAAAGTGAACTGGGAAATGTCTTCTACCCTCTCCTCAGTCAATCTTATTATGTCAATAAGGTTTGACCAGTACCTACATAAGTCTTTGGATGCCAATAGAACTGTTGAAGGCAAATCCTCTGCTAACGTCGGTCACCGGTGACCACCGCGGCGTTCAATGTGTTAAGTATACAACAGTAACAAACAAACAAAGTAGGTGACAAACTCCCATAGTTTACTACATTTATAATATTATAGTAAATAAGTAAGACAATGCCACATACACTCAGTCCATGTCTGTGTGGTACTAGTTGTTGCACACAAGGATATATTTATTGACTTCTGTTCCATATATAGTTACTTTACGATCATATTATAAAACTTGTTAAGGGAAAAATGTCATTAGCATTCTATGATCTTGTGTAGACTAAGACAGAGAGGTACTAGTAGTACTATATGCAGTGCCAGTGACATGCAATGCATAATATTAGGAACAGTTGTAAAGTTTGTAAAGTACAACATTCTACATGTTGGAACTTGTAATTGGCTGAATGATACCTGCGCTCATTGTTATTCATTAGCAGTAAGTCCTCCATGAATTATACATAAATAAGTATTTTAACCTGTTGATTGCCAGTACAGATGACACTCACAGCTACATGACAAACATGTAAACTTATGAAGTTAAGGCATTTACTTCTGAAGCTGTGTGCACTACTTGTAGCCGACTGACTACACCAGTGTAGTGGGCAGTAACAACTTATATTGTTACAAACAGTTTGTGGTACAAGTACCTAGCACTAAGTAATGTTAGACACGGTAACACTGTATCAGTGCGACACGGCGCGCGATATCTACCGCTGCGTGACCACTTCCTTCCTTGTATGTCGCCTACTGACTGATATGGAGTGCTAGCTGTGTTACTGCTGTGTGTGGCGCACTCGGCCAACCGCGCTGTAAGTGTTATAACAGAATGTGACGGACGTAACGAGTCTAGGGGCGCTCTGTAATGCATCAGCTGTGTGGTCGCAGTAACTGGCGGGAGCGAGCCCCGCACTGCGCAGGTTATGTTGTCACCCACCACAGCAACAATACAACGCCTGCCGCGCCGCCACGCCCGCCAGCTAGTGGCAGCTGGTGCAGGTGACGCATAAACTTACCATTTTTGGTAAAGTCCGTGAAGAAGTTATCCATGTCTGCACAATAACATAACAATACTGGCGGTATACACACGGCGGCTTGTCTCGCTCGCTGTACGAGTTATCTGTGTCGCAGCGCTCGCAGTGGAAGGCACATTATCTGGAACTATGCGATGCGATACCGACTGGCACGGTTTGTTTGTAATCATGAAATCATCCCGACCACAATCGATCTCACGTCTCACGTCAGTCGACCAACTGACAGCCACTGCTCGCTTTTGTCTTTTCAGACTTAACCACGAATGTTTAGACAAAATAACTTCTGTTCAGATGCAAATTTTGTTGATATGCAACGACTGTTCAATCGCAGCTACGACTTTTCAGTCGCTACTGCGACTGTGTAGTCGCAACTGCGACTGTTCAGTCGCAACTGCGACTTAACCACGAATTCAGTCGATGCAACTTTTGTTGATATGCAACGACTTTCAATCGCAGCTACGACTTTTCAGACTTAACCACGAATGTTTAGACAAAATAACTTCTGTTCAGATGCAACTTTTGTTGATATGCAACGACTGTTCAATCGCAGCTACGACTTTTCAGTCGCTACTGCGACTGTGTAGTCGCAACTGCGACTGTTCAGTCGCAATTGCGCAACTACTGTTCAGTCGCAATTTTGTCTTTTCAGACTTAACCACGAATGTTTAGACAAAATGACTTCTGTTCAGATGCAAATTTTGTTGATATGCAACGACTGTTCAATCGCAGCTACGACTTTTCAGTCGCTACTGCGACTGTGTAGTCGCAACTGCGACTGTTCAGTCGCAATTTTGTCTTTTCAGACTTAACCACGAATGTTTAGACAAAATAACTTCTGTTCAGATGCAAATTTTGTTGATATGCAACGACTGTTCAATCGCAGCTACGACTTTTCAGTCGCTACTGCGACTGTGTAGTCGCAACTGCGACTGTTCAGTCGCAATTTTGTCTTTTCAGACTTAACCACGAATGTTTAGACAAAATAACTTCTGTTCAGATGCAAATTTTGTTGATATGCAACGACTGTTCAATCGCAGCTACGACTTTTCAGTCGCTACTGCGACTGTGCGACTGTGTAGTCGCAACTGCGACTGTGTAGTCGCAACTGCGACTGTTCAGTCGCAATTTTGTCTTTTCAGACTTAACCACGAATGTTTAGACAAAATAACTTCTGTTCAGATGCAAATTTTGTTGATATGCAACGACTGTTCAATCGCAGCTACGACTTTTCAGTCGCTACTGCGACTGTGTAGTCGCAACTGCGACTGTTCAGTCGCACTGTGTTTAGTCGCAATGCAACTGCGACTGTGTAGTCGCAACTGCGACTGTGTTCAGTCGCAATTTTGTCTTTTCAGACTTAACCACGAATGTTTAGACAAAATAACTTCTGTTCAGATGCAAATTTTGTTGATATGCAACGACTGTTCAATCGCAGCTACGACTTTTCAGTCGCTACTGCGACTGTGTAGTCGCAACTGCGACTGTTCAGTCGCAATTTTGTCTTTTCAGACTTAACCACGAATGTTTAGACAAAATAACTTCTGTTCAGATGCAAATTTTGTTGATATGCAACGACTGTTCAATCGCAGCTACGACTTTTCAGTCGCTACTGCGACTGTGTAGTCGCAACTGCGACTGTTCAGTCGCAATTTTGTCTTTTCAGACTTAACCACGAATGTTTAGACAAAATAACTTCTGTTCAGATGCAACTTTTGTTGACATGCAACGACTGTTCAATCGCAGCTACGACTTTTCAGTCGCTACTGCGACTGTGTAGTCGCAACTGCGACTGTTCAGTCGCAATTTTGTCTTTTCAGACGACTAACTTCTGTTCAGATGCAACTTTTGTCAACGACTGTTCAATCGCACCTGCGACTGTGTAGTCGCAACTGCGACTGTGTAGTCGCAACTGCGACTGTTCAGTCGCAATTTAACCACGAATGTTTAGACAAAATGACTTCTGTTCAGATGCAAATTTTGTTGATATGCAACGACTGTTCAATCGCAGCTACGACTTTTCAGTCGCTACTGCGACTGTGTAGTCGCAACTGCGACTGTATAGTCGCAAATGCGACTGTGCAGTCGCAACTGCGACTGTTCAGTCGCAATTTTGTCTTTTCAGACTTAACCACGAATGTTTAGACAAAATAACTTCTGTTCAGATGCAAATTTTGTTGATATGCAACGACTGTTCAATCGCAGCTACGACTTTTCAGTCGCTACTGCGACTGTGTAGTCGCAACTGCGACTGTTCAGTCGCAATTTTGTCTTTTCAGACTTAACCACGAATGTTTAGACAAAATAACTTCTGTTCAGATGCAACTTTTGTTGACATGCAACGACTGTTCAATCGCAGCTACGACTTTTCAGTCGCTACTGCGACTGTGTAGTCGCAACTGCGACTGTGTAGTCGCAACTGCGACTGTTCAGTCGCAATTTTGTCTTTTCAGACTTAACCACGAATGTTTAGACAAAATAACTTCTGTTCAGATGCAAATTTTGTTGATATGCAACGACTGTTCAATCGCAGCTACGACTTTTCAGTCGCTACTGCGACTGTGTAGTCGCAACTGCGACTGTTCAGTCGCAATTTTGTCTTTTCAGACTTAACCACGAATGTTTAGACAAAATGACTTCTGTTCAGATGCAAATTTTGTTGATATGCAACGACTGTTCAATCGCAGCTACGACTTTTCAGTCGCTACTGCGACTGTGTAGTCGCAAATGCGACTGTGTAGTCGCAACTGCGACTGTTCAGTCGCAATTTTGTCTTTTCAGACTTAACCACGAATGTTTAGACAAAATAACTTCTGTTCAGATGCAAATTTTGTTGATATGCAACGACTGTTCAATCGCAGCTACGACTTTTCAGTCGCTACTGCGACTGTGTAGTCGCAACTGCGACTGTGTAGTCGCAACTGCGACTGTTCAGTCGCAATTTTGTCTTTTCAGACTTAACCACGAATGTTTAGACAAAATAACTTCTGTTCAGATGCAACTTTTGTTGATATGCAACGACTGTTCAATCGCAGCTACGACTTTTCAGTCGCTACTGCGACTGTGTAGTCGCAACTGCGACTGTTCAGCGACTGTTCGTCGCAATTTTGTCTTTTCAGACTTAACCACGAATGTTTAGACAAAATAACTTCTGTTCAGATGCAAATTTTGTTGATATGCAACGACTGTTCAATCGCAGCTACGACTTTTCAGTCGCTACTGCGACTGTGTAGTCGCAACTGCGACTGTTCAGTCGCAATTTTGTCTTTTCAGACTTAACCACGAATGTTTAGACAAAATAACTTCTGTTCAGATGCAACTTTTGTTGACATGCAACGACTGTTCAATCGCAGCTACGACTTTTCAGTCGCTACTGCGACTGTGTAGTCGCAACTGCGACTGTGTCAGTCGCAATTTTGTCTTTTCAGACTTAACCACGAATGTTTAGACAAAATAACTTCTGTTCAGATGCAAATTTTGTTGATATGCAACGACTGTTCAATCGCAGCTACGACTGTTCAATCGCAACTGCGACTACGACTTTTCAGTCGCTACTGTGACTGTGTAGTCGCAACTGCGACTGTTCAGTCGCAACTGCGACTGTTCAGTCGCAATTTTGTCTTTTCAGACTTAACCACGAATGTTTAGACAAAATAACTTCTGTTCAGATGCAACTTTTGTTGACATGCAACGACTGTTCAATCGCAGCTACGACTTTTCAGTCGCTACTGCGACTGTGTAGTCGCAACTGCGACTGTTCAGTCGCAACTTTGACTTTTCAGACTTAACCACAAATATTAATACAAAATAACTTCTGTTCAGATGCAACTTTTGTTGACATGCAACGACTGTTCAATCGCAGCTACGACTTTTCAGTATGTGTTAGACAAAATCGCAACTTACTTAACCACGAATGTTTAGACAAAATAACTTCTGTTCAGATGCAACTTTTGTTGACTGTGTATGCAACGACTGTTCAGTCGCAATTTTGTCTTTTCGACTTAACCACAGTTTAGACAAAATAACTAGATGCAACTTTTGTTGACATGCAACGACTGTTCAATCGCAGCTACGACTTTTCAGTCGCTACTGCGACTGTGTAGTCGCAACTGCGACTGTTCAGTCGCAATTTTGTCTTTTCAGACTTAACCACGAATGTTTAGACAAAATAACTTCTGTTCAGATGCAAATTTTGTTGATATGCAACGACTGTTCAATCGCAGCTACGACTTTTCAGTCGCTACTGCGACTGTGTAGTCGCAACTGCGACTGTGTAGTCGCAACTGCGACTGTGTAGTCGCAACTGCGACTGTTCAGTCGCAATTTTGTCTTTTCAGACTTAACCACGAATGTTTAGACAAAATAACTTCTGTTCAGATGCAACTTTTGTTGACATGCAACGACTGTTCAATCGCAGCTACGACTTTTCAGTCGCTACTGCGACTGTGTAGTCGCAACTGCGACTGTTCAGTCGCAATTTTGTCTTTTCAGACTTAACCACGAATGTTTAGACAAAATAACTTCTGTTCAGATGCAAATTTTGTTGATATGCAACGACTGTTCAATCGCAGCTACGACTTTTCAGTCGCTACTGCGACTGTGTAGTCGCAAATGCGACTGTGTAGTCGCAACTGCGACTGTTTAGTCGCAACTGCGACTGTTCAGTCGCAATTTTGTCTTTTCAGACTTAACCACGAATGTTTAGACAAAATAACTTCTGTTCAGATGCAACTTTTGTTGACATGCAACGACTGTTCAATCGCAGCTACGACTTTTCAGTCGCTACTGCGACTGTGTAGTCGCAACTGCGACTGTTCAGTCGCAATTTTGTCTTTTCAGACTTAACCACGAATGTTTAGACAAAATAACTTCTGTTCAGATGCAACTTTTGTTGACATGCAACGACTGTTCAATCGCAGCTACGACTTTTCAGTCGCTACTGCGACTGTGTAGTCGCAACTGCGACTGTGTAGTCGCAACTGTGTCAGTCGCAATTTTGTCTTTTCAGACTTAACCACGAATGTTTAGACAAAATAACTTCTGTTCAGATGCAACTTTTGTTGACATGCAACGACTGTTCAATCGCAGCTACGACTTTTCAGTCGCTACTGCGACTGTGTAGTCGCAACTGCGACTGTTCAGTCGCAATTTTGTCTTTTCAGACTTAACCACGAATGTTTAGACAAAATAACTTCTGTTCAGATGCAAATTTTGTTGATATGCAACGACTGTTCAATCGCAGCTACGACTTTTCAGTCGCTACTGCGACTGTGTAGTCGCAACTGCGACTGTATAGTCGCAAATGCGACTGTGCAGTCGCAACTGCGACTGTTCAGTCGCAATTTTGTCTTTTCAGACTTAACCACGAATGTTTAGACAAAATGACTTCTGTTCAGATGCAACTTTTGTTGACATGCAACGACTGTTCAATCGCAGCTACGACTTTTCAGTCGCTACTGCGACTGTGTAGTCGCAACTGCGACTGTTCAGTCGCAATTTTGTCTTTTCAGACTTAACCACGAATGTTTAGACAAAATAACTTCTGTTCAGATGCAACTTTTGTTGAGATGCATGCAACGACTGTTCAATCGCAGCTACGACTTTTCAGTCGCTACTGCGACTGTGTAGTCGCAACTGCGACTGTTAAGTCGCAATTTTGTCTTTTCAGACTTAACCACGAATGTTTAGACAAAATAACTTCTGTTCAGATGCAACTTTTGTTGACATGCAACGACTGTTCAATCGCAGCTACGACTTTTCAGTCGCTACTGCGACTGTGTAGTCGCAACTGCGACTGTTCAGTCGCAATTTTGTCTTTTCAGACTTAACCACGAATGTTTAGACAAAATAACTTCTGTTCAGATGCAAATTTTGTTGATATGCAACGACTGTTCAATCGCAGCTACGACTTTTCAGTCGCTACTGCGACTGTGTAGGTTAGGTCAGGTTAGGTTAGGTCAGGTTAGGTTAGGTCAGGTTAGGTTAGGTCAGGTTAGGTTAGGTTAGGTTAGGTTAGTTCAGGTTAGGTTAGTTCAGGTTAGGTTAGTTCAGGTTAGGTTAGTTCAGGTTAGGTTAGGTCAGGTTAGGTTAGGTCAGGTTAGGTCAGGTCAGGTTAGGTCAGGTCAGGTTAGGTCAGGTCAGGTTAGGTTAGGTCAGGTTAGGTTAGGTCAGGTTAGGTTAGTTCAGGTTAGGTTAGTTCAGGTTAGGTTAGTTCAGGTTAGGTTAGGTCAGGTTAGGTTAGGTCAGGTTAGGTCAGGTCAGGTTAGGTCAGGTCAGGTTAGGTCAGGTCAGGTTAGGTCAGGTCAGGTTAGGTCACGTCAGGTTAGGTCACGTCAGGTTAGGTCACGTCAGGTTAGGTCACGTCAGGTTAGGTCACGTCAGGTTAGGTCACGTCAGGTTAGGTTAGGTCAGGTTAGGTTAGGTTAGGTCAGGTTAGGTCAGGTTAGGTCAGGTTAGGTCAGGTTAGGTCAGGTTAGGTCAGGTTAGGTCAGGTTAGGTCAGGTTAGGTCAGGTTAGGTCAGGTTAGGTCAGGTTAGGTCAGGTTAGGTCAGGTTAGGTCAGGTTAGGTCAGGTTAGGTCAGGTTAGGTCAGGTTAGGTCAGGTTAGGTCAGGTTAGGTCAGGTTAGGTCAGGTTAGGTCAGGTTAGGTCAGGTTAGGTCAGGTTAGGTCAGGTTAGGTCAGGTTAGGTCAGGTTAGGTCAGGTTAGGTCAGGTTAGGTCAGGTTAGGTCAGGTTAGGTCAGGTTAGGTCAGGTTAGGTCAGGTTAGGTCAGGTTAGGTCAGGTTAGGTCAGGTTAGGTCAGGTTAGGTCAGGTTAGGTCAGGTTAGGTCAGGTTAGGTCAGGTTAGGTCAGGTTAGGTCAGGTTAGGTCAGGTTAGGTCAGGTTAGGTCAGGTTAGGTTAGGTTAGGTCAGGTTAGGTTAGGTTAGGTTAGGTTAGGTTAGGTTAGGTTAGGTTAGGTTAGGTTAGGTTAGGTTAGGTTAGGTTAGGTTAGGTTAGGTTAGGTTAGGTTAGGTTAGGTTAGGTTAGGTTAGGTTAGGTTAGGTTAGGTTAGGTTAGGTTAGGTTAGGTTAGGTTAGGTTAGGTTAGGTTAGGTTAGGTTAGGTTAGGTTAGGTTAGGTTAGGTTAGGTTAGGTTAGGTTAGGTTAGGTTAGGTTAGGTTAGGTTAGGTTAGGTTAGGTTAGGTTAGGTTAGGTTAGGTTAGGTTAGGTTAGGTTAGGTTAGGTTAGGTTAGGTTAGGTTAGGTTAGGTTAGGTTAGGTTAGGTTAGGTTAGGTTAGGTTAGGTTAGGTTAGGTTAGGTTAGGTTAGGTTAGGTTAGGTTAGGTTAGGTTAGGTTAGGTTAGGTTAGGTTAGGTTAGGTTAGGTTAGGTTAGGTTAGGTTAGGTTAGGTTAGGTTAGGTTAGGTTAGGTTAGGTTAGGTTAGGTTAGGTTAGGTTAGGTTAGGTTAGGTTAGGTTAGGTTAGGTTAGGTTAGGTTAGGTTAGGTTAGGTTAGGTTAGGTTAGGTTAGGTTAGGTTAGGTTAGGTTAGGTTAGGTTAGGTTAGGTTAGGTTAGGTTAGGTTAGGTTAGGTTAGGTTAGGTTAGGTTAGGTTAGGTTAGGTTAGGTTAGGTTAGGTTAGGTTAGGTTAGGTTAGGTTAGGTTAGGTTAGGTTAGGTTAGGTTAGGTTAGGTTAGGTTAGGTTAGGTTAGGTTAGGTTAGGTTAGGTTAGGTTAGGTTAGGTTAGGTTAGGTTAGGTTAGGTTAGGTTAGGTTAGGTTAGGTTAGGTTAGGTTAGGTTAGGTTAGGTTAGGTTAGGTTAGGTTAGGTTAGGTTAGGTTAGGTTAGGTTAGGTTAGGTTAGGTTAGGTTAGGTTAGGTTAGGTTAGGTTAGGTTAGGTTAGGTTAGGTTAGGTTAGGTTAGGTTAGGTTAGGTTAGGTTAGGTTAGGTTAGGTTAGGTTAGGTTAGGTTAGGTTAGGTTAGGTTAGGTTAGGTTAGGTTAGGTTAGGTTAGGTTAGGTTAGGTTAGGTTAGGTTAGGTTAGGTTAGGTTAGGTTAGGTTAGGTTAGGTTAGGTTAGGTTAGGTTAGGTTAGGTTAGGTTAGGTTAGGTTAGGTTAGGTTAGGTTAGGTTAGGTTAGGTTAGGTTAGGTTAGGTTAGGTTAGGTTAGGTTAGGTTAGGTTAGGTTAGGTTAGGTTAGGTTAGGTTAGGTTAGGTTAGGTTAGGTTAGGTTAGGTTAGGTTAGGTTAGGTTAGGTTAGGTTAGGTTAGGTTAGGTTAGGTTAGGTTAGGTTAGGTTAGGTTAGGTTAGGTTAGGTTAGGTTAGGTTAGGTTAGGTTAGGTTAGGTTAGGTTAGGTTAGGTTAGGTTAGGTTAGGTTAGGTTAGGTTAGGTTAGGTTAGGTTAGGTTAGGTTAGGTTAGGTTAGGTTAGGTTAGGTTAGGTTAGGTTAGGTTAGGTTAGGTTAGGTTAGGTTAGGTTAGGTTAGGTTAGGTTAGGTTAGGTTAGGTTAGGTTAGGTTAGGTTAGGTTAGGTTAGGTTAGGTTAGGTTAGGTTAGGTTAGGTTAGGTTAGGTTAGGTTAGGTTAGGTTAGGTTAGGTTAGGTTAGGTTAGGTTAGGTTAGGTTAGGTTAGGTTAGGTTAGGTTAGGTTAGGTTAGGTTAGGTTAGGTTAGGTTAGGTTAGGTTAGGTTAGGTTAGGTTAGGTTAGGTTAGGTTAGGTTAGGTTAGGTTAGGTTAGGTTAGGTTAGGTTAGGTTAGGTTAGGTTAGGTTAGGTTAGGTTAGGTTAGGTTAGGTTAGGTTAGGTTAGGTTAGGTTAGGTTAGGTTAGGTTAGGTTAGGTTAGGTTAGGTTAGGTTAGGTTAGGTTAGGTTAGGTTAGGTTAGGTTAGGTTAGGTTAGGTTAGGTTAGGTTAGGTTAGGTTAGGTTAGGTTAGGTTAGGTTAGGTTAGGTTAGGTTAGGTTAGGTTAGGTTAGGTTAGGTTAGGTTAGGTTAGGTTAGGTTAGGTTAGGTTAGGTTAGGTTAGGTTAGGTTAGGTTAGGTTAGGTTAGGTTAGGTTAGGTTAGGTTAGGTTAGGTTAGGTTAGGTTAGGTTAGGTTAGGTTAGGTTAGGTTAGGTTAGGTTAGGTTAGGTTAGGTTAGGTTAGGTTAGGTTAGGTTAGGTTAGGTTAGGTTAGGTTAGGTTAGGTTAGGTTAGGTTAGGTTAGGTTAGGTTAGGTTAGGTTAGGTTAGGTTAGGTTAGGTTAGGTTAGGTTAGGTTAGGTTAGGTTAGGTTAGGTTAGGTTAGGTTAGGTTAGGTTAGGTTAGGTTAGGTTAGGTTAGGTTAGGTTAGGTTAGGTTAGGTTAGGTTAGGTTAGGTTAGGTTAGGTTAGGTTAGGTTAGGTTAGGTTAGGTTAGGTTAGGTTAGGTTAGGTTAGGTTAGGTTAGGTTAGGTTAGGTTAGGTTAGGTTAGGTTAGGTTAGGTTAGGTTAGGTTAGGTTAGGTTAGGTTAGGTTAGGTTAGGTTAGGTTAGGTTAGGTTAGGTTAGGTTAGGTTAGGTTAGGTTAGGTTAGGTTAGGTTAGGTTAGGTTAGGTTAGGTTAGGTTAGGTTAGGTTAGGTTAGGTTAGGTTAGGTTAGGTTAGGTTAGGTTAGGTTAGGTTAGGTTAGGTTAGGTTAGGTTAGGTTAGGTTAGGTTAGGTTAGGTTAGGTTAGGTTAGGTTAGGTTAGGTTAGGTTAGGTTAGGTTAGGTTAGGTTAGGTTAGGTTAGGTTAGGTTAGGTTAGGTTAGGTTAGGTTAGGTTAGGTTAGGTTAGGTTAGGTTAGGTTAGGTTAGGTTAGGTTAGGTTAGGTTAGGTTAGGTTAGGTTAGGTTAGGTTAGGTTAGGTTAGGTTAGGTTAGGTTAGGTTAGGTTAGGTTAGGTTAGGTTAGGTTAGGTTAGGTTAGGTTAGGTTAGGTTAGGTTAGGTTAGGTTAGGTTAGGTTAGGTTAGGTTAGGTTAGGTTAGGTTAGGTTAGGTTAGGTTAGGTTAGGTTAGGTTAGGTTAGGTTAGGTTAGGTTAGGTTAGGTTAGGTTAGGTTAGGTTAGGTTAGGTTAGGTTAGGTTAGGTTAGGTTAGGTTAGGTTAGGTTAGGTTAGGTTAGGTTAGGTTAGGTTAGGTTAGGTTAGGTTAGGTTAGGTTAGGTTAGGTTAGGTTAGGTTAGGTTAGGTTAGGTTAGGTTAGGTTAGGTTAGGTTAGGTTAGGTTAGGTTAGGTTAGGTTAGGTTAGGTTAGGTTAGGTTAGGTTAGGTTAGGTTAGGTTAGGTTAGGTTAGGTTAGGTTAGGTTAGGTTAGGTTAGGTTAGGTTAGGTTAGGTTAGGTTAGGTTAGGTTAGGTTAGGTTAGGTTAGGTTAGGTTAGGTTAGGTTAGGTTAGGTTAGGTTAGGTTAGGTTAGGTTAGGTTAGGTTAGGTTAGGTTAGGTTAGGTTAGGTTAGGTTAGGTTAGGTTAGGTTAGGTTAGGTTAGGTTAGGTTAGGTTAGGTTAGGTTAGGTTAGGTTAGGTTAGGTTAGGTTAGGTTAGGTTAGGTTAGGTTAGGTTAGGTTAGGTTAGGTTAGGTTAGGTTAGGTTAGGTTAGGTTAGGTTAGGTTAGGTTAGGTTAGGTTAGGTTAGGTTAGGTTAGGTTAGGTTAGGTTAGGTTAGGTTAGGTTAGGTTAGGTTAGGTTAGGTTAGGTTAGGTTAGGTTAGGTTAGGTTAGGTTAGGTTAGGTTAGGTTAGGTTAGGTTAGGTTAGGTTAGGTTAGGTTAGGTTAGGTTAGGTTAGGTTAGGTTAGGTTAGGTTAGGTTAGGTTAGGTTAGGTTAGGTTAGGTTAGGTTAGGTTAGGTTAGGTTAGGTTAGGTTAGGTTAGGTTAGGTTAGGTTAGGTTAGGTTAGGTTAGGTTAGGTTAGGTTAGGTTAGGTTAGGTTAGGTTAGGTTAGGTTAGGTTAGGTTAGGTTAGGTTAGGTTAGGTTAGGTTAGGTTAGGTTAGGTTAGGTTAGGTTAGGTTAGGTTAGGTTAGGTTAGGTTAGGTTAGGTTAGGTTAGGTTAGGTTAGGTTAGGTTAGGTTAGGTTAGGTTAGGTTAGGTTAGGTTAGGTTAGGTTAGGTTAGGTTAGGTTAGGTTAGGTTAGGTTAGGTTAGGTTAGGTTAGGTTAGGTTAGGTTAGGTTAGGTTAGGTTAGGTTAGGTTAGGTTAGGTTAGGTTAGGTTAGGTTAGGTTAGGTTAGGTTAGGTTAGGTTAGGTTAGGTTAGGTTAGGTTAGGTTAGGTTAGGTTAGGTTAGGTTAGGTTAGGTTAGGTTAGGTTAGGTTAGGTTAGGTTAGGTTAGGTTAGGTTAGGTTAGGTTAGGTTAGGTTAGGTTAGGTTAGGTTAGGTTAGGTTAGGTTAGGTTAGGTTAGGTTAGGTTAGGTTAGGTTAGGTTAGGTTAGGTTAGGTTAGGTTAGGTTAGGTTAGGTTAGGTTAGGTTAGGTTAGGTTAGGTTAGGTTAGGTTAGGTTAGGTTAGGTTAGGTTAGGTTAGGTTAGGTTAGGTTAGGTTAGGTTAGGTTAGGTTAGGTTAGGTTAGGTTAGGTTAGGTTAGGTTAGGTTAGGTTAGGTTAGGTTAGGTTAGGTTAGGTTAGGTTAGGTTAGGTTAGGTTAGGTTAGGTTAGGTTAGGTTAGGTTAGGTTAGGTTAGGTTAGGTTAGGTTAGGTTAGGTTAGGTTAGGTTAGGTTAGGTTAGGTTAGGTTAGGTTAGGTTAGGTTAGGTTAGGTTAGGTTAGGTTAGGTTAGGTTAGGTTAGGTTAGGTTAGGTTAGGTTAGGTTAGGTTAGGTTAGGTTAGGTTAGGTTAGGTTAGGTTAGGTTGGGTTAGGTTAGGTTAGGTTAGGTTAGGTTAGGTTAGGTTAGGTTAGGTTAGGTTAGGTTAGGTTAGGTTAGGTTAGGTTAGGTTAGGTTAGTTTAGGTTAGGTTAGGTTAGGTTAGGTTAGGTTAGGTTAGGGTTAGGTTA
>NC_064234.1:14475644-14499729 GCF_023101765.2 Spodoptera frugiperda | reverse complement strand
ACTTGGTCTCTACTTTTGACGTCGGTCTTTAGTTATAGAACCACATTGCATTCTGACACAATAATTATTGACTAAACATAGGTAAATAAGTGGTCCATCGTAGGCATCGCCTACCACAACCAGGCGAGATAGGTAGTGGACAAACGTCCATCAAATATAAAAGAAATTGTAAGTAAAAACTGTAAGTAAAAAATTGGTACATGGTATATCCGTACATACTAAAACACACATAAAAACAAATTGTGGCATCAATAACTTCAACGAGAGTTTCCTGTTGTTCGGAGGGGCTAGCAAATGTTGGTTTCGTCCGGTCAGTAAGATCATGGGAACTTTGCTTCTAAACATTTCGCACTGATGTCTACTTGTTTATGATTGATAATTTTTAAGATTAGTTATTATTTTTATAGTTAAGTACTTTAAATATTTAAAATAATGATTTATTTGAAGACAAATGTTTCGTTTGTGAAATTAATAGATGGTGAGAGTAAGAGAGGTAGGAGGAAATGACGATGTGAAGGACAAGGAGGTTATCACAACGTTGGGTAGGGGACAGTGGAGGAAGAATATGTATTGATGATGATTTTAGATGATTTTATAGACCCTTAAGGGTCTATTACAACAAAACAGCATGTTTTATGGAAGGTGAGAAAGTCAACGCCGGAAAAACTCTTTCGCAATGGTCATTTTGTATTTTTTATTTTAATGTCTGTTGAGCGTTGAAAAGTTACAAATAGACACTTATGTACATTTCTACCTATCTACATAATGTATATTGGGCAATAAAACAAATCTCGCATTAAATCCAATTATCTTCTGTGAATATTAATCTAGTACGCAGCTACTATACTCTTTCATCATATTCGCACTTTAGGAACTTTCACCAATCATCACCGAAACGTTTATTTTATGCAAATTAGATATAGAAATTGAGTACTTGAGAACACACCATTAATCAACGAGAATAGCGCGCTAGTATTGTGTTATTTTTTTTTTAGAAATCTATCATTGCATGTCGTTGTTTGATTACCAACCTTCTATTTTAATGTTTCAACGTGACGATGTAGGTACACTTAAGAACTTCCAACTTAGTTAAGTACTTAGTGAAAAAATCCGTGATGATTTGTAGACATCGACTGTGTCACGAAAATGTAGTAATCTAAATAAAATCTCGATTCAAATAGACTATTGTAAATATCACAAAAAGTGATTTTTGTTGATTAAAGATGTTTCGCCACGTTAGCTGCTAGCAGTCACGAAACCTAAGTTTAATGTAGGTAGGTAACTATAAACAAATGTAACTTAAGTTGTTATGTTTTGCTTTAAATAATGTATTTCAGAATATTGACGAAAAGTGAGTTATTAGTTACCAAAACTTCAAATTATTGATTGAAAGGCTTGCCATGCAAAATAAAAAAGTAATCGATAATACGTTGGGAGTATAAGAAATCAAAAGTGTGAAAAGTTACATAATGCAATAAATAAATAAAGTTGAGGTGTCATATAAAATCGACGATCTAGGCAACACCTAACTTGTAGTAATTCTTGAATAACACGCGTCTGTCGTAAGAGTTTCTTGGCCGACTTTTGAAACAAGTTGTTGGTGTTAGATTGCTAGATAAAGCATACTTAGGTACACGCTGCTAATGGTACCTAGGCTAGATAAAGCAAATCCTTAGTGCGTTTGCGTTGCTTTCTGAGTATTAGGTAGGAGGTAGATATACATATTTGGCCTAATTTTTACGAGATTTATAGTTGGTAAAAAGAGTCTAATTCTTTTTTTATGGGAAAGGGCGGCCAAGGAACAAACGGTTCATCTAATAGTTAGGTCGGCACCGCCCAGGGACACCCGCAACACCAGGGCAGTTACTTAGTTCGAACCAGCTCATTGCGTGCCAAACCATAACTTTCTACGAGATACATTTTTTTTAAGGTTTCCATAAGAGTTCCAGGCAGTCAAAAACGCATTTAGGTACTGTTAATAGAGCGTGCCGGCCGATCCTCTTTTGAGGGATCTTAATGGGTTATGTTATCAAATATGTACTAATACCTATGGCTTGATCCATCTTTGAGCTGATAAAGTGTGACATGGTATGAATGATAATTAGGTGTAGTAAAATTAAGACTTAACGAGATACACCCAAGAGAGTTAGGGTTTTACATATTATTTCGCCCACATACTTGGCGAATCATGAGTAACGTGCTAATCATACCAACATTCTGACATTTCAATTTTAGCTTTATTTTTTGGTCTGGCTCAGGAGATGTTTCGCTTTCACGAATGGCTAAGTTGGACATTTAGTGGCATCATCCGCCCACCATTCCATTAAATGACTTCAATTGATATTTTTGTTGAAGAAAGTGATGTCGTAGTTTCCGTTTAATTTACAAACAAGCTAACAATAGACCGATCTTTGATGCTATGCTGAGTCACTGAATACGAGTTGAATGAATTTCTGTCACTCCGCCACATTATTAGCATGTAGTGACGTGAGTGTTGCCGTATCAGCTGTAGTGACTGTACTGCAACCGGTTTCCTGAAGGCCGAATGATGCTGAATACCACACTTAATGCGATGTCTGCAGGCGGCTTTAACATTTAACACTTAATTTTATTCTACCAACGAGGTAAATATATACTTAGGTATAGGTATCGTGGGTTTTTCACTTTATGGTAAACTACTAAGTTGAATATTGTCAATGAAATCTTAGTCATTAAAAATTAATAAGTATGTATTTATAATTGTATTCAATGTAATACATAATATTTATGAAAAGCGAGTGTAGTAATTACGCAAAGATTTACACCATTTCAGTACATTTAAATGTACCTATTCAGGGACTTTCCTGAATAGCTACATTTCACTGATCGACAAAATAAATATGTAGGTATAGGTAGGTCTTCAATCAACTATAGTTAGTTATGTTATCAAAGAGGTATGTACATATTATCTTGTGACGTACCGTACCTACTTATTGACCAACTTAGGTACGTACCTACTGCACTCACTGAGGAGTGGTTAGAGATGTACCGATTATCTTTATATTCATCATTTTATTCTATGTATTGTTTAAACTTGATAGTTAAGTGCCTCCTACGTATGTCAACTCGATTGCTAGTCTGAACATATACATAAGGAGACATATGATCTTATATTACATTGATTAAGTTAAGTTAATCATAAATAACAAATGGACTTGTGCAAATATCTGTTTTATGGGTCATTGTATTGCTAGTGTGTACATTAAACACATTGGTTAATGAATTTTATACCTGTTATGCCTGTCTACATTTTGCTAGTGTTGTCCTTCACGCGCACGTCAGCTGGTGTGCGCCACTAGCGCTATTATTGTGTCGTATAGCCGCTGTTCGTTTCCATTCGTGAATCGTTCGTCAGTTTTCGCTTCTTCGAATGTCAGTCGATGGAAAACGTGCGCTGGGATCGTTTGTACTAGTAGGTGCGGTTACGTTACCGCTACGTCTACCTACGCTTTGTCTTATCGTGCCCACACTGACACCACTGTGAATCTGTGTTTTATCGATTTCATGTGCTAAAAAATTCCATTTGCTGGTCATTTCGTGAACAAAGGTTGATTTTATTACTGTGTTATTGGTTACTCATGCAGATTGAAAACAAGTGTCATTGGACAAGATCAGTCATCCATTTAGTGCAAGTGTGTTCAACATAAAACGAGATAGTATCGTTCAATCATTTGTGAACCAACCATAGTTGCATAAGACTGAAGAAATCGGAGAAGTGCTACGAACGCAGAGTTTTGCCTAGTGCAGGTGGAGATCACTTTGCAATTCGTGGTTGGCACCAACGTTGAAGTCACCGGAAGAGCCAATGTTATTTTAAGGTTCGTGTCTATTACCTATCCAATCAGAAACCCACAATTCCTTCCTTCTTGATACTAAAACTTAGTAAACCTATTGTGTCCATCATTTGGAGGCTTAATTCCCACACACAGTCTATGAAATATGACACTGACGTTTAAGTTAGTAGGCAAAATATTCAGTGGGAAGAAAATATTACTATGTTGTTAAGACCCGGTTCGTACTAAACAGTACTGACATAAACTTAATTGCTATAATGCAGCCTAAAAATATAGAACTTACACATTGTGTAACGGACGTAATTATTGAATCGAAACAATAACAGCAAATATCGTATGAAGTGGCGCCATCTAATCTGTAATGTCCTCGTGGTTTATTAAACAATATTGAGTGCTGCCTATTTCCAGAAAAAACATTTAGTCATATCATGCTCATTTCAGTAATTACGTGTTTATTCAATGATAAAGTACGAAAAAGTTATTTATTATTATGATTAGTAGGAACGCTTTATTAATTGTTGGATCATTTGTAGTCCCGGACCTTTATACTAACCTATTATTAATAGAATTTAAATAAATAAAACAGCAACTACATTAATCATCGGAAAGTTATATCAATGACGTCTTTTGTTTGGTTTCACTTAGGTATGTTCTTATATAGCTATAAAGACGTATTTGTTTTTGTGGTTGGACATTTTCCCTTATTTTACTTGGTATCTAGTTATTTACATTTAAGGCCTATTTCACTATGTCCGATTAACCTATTGTCTGCCGGTATATGAGACACAATAAAAAACACATTTTCTCCGGTATGTCTGCTTTCCGGCATAAGTACCAGTGGTTAACTTGCTGAAAGCTTAACTGATACATATTTTGACTTATTTCGCATGGAAAAATACGTCAAATTAAACGTCAATTAACACTAACAGGAACTTATCCAGACATTCTGAAACATATATAAACATAGAGCGAATGTTGAAGTAAACAGTACTTGGGTATCACATATTAATTAAAGAAAATTGGTTGCAGTAATTGCATGATTGTCAGTACATTTACCAGTTGTCACACATCACCGAGCAGTACAAAGTAATCAGTAATTAGTGCTAATTAGAGTTTTAAATAATAAATTATGAAATAATAATGAAGATAGAATAAATGAACAAGGAAAATATTATTGTTTGTAACCGCCAGAATTACGCGCCTACGACAATACTACCTACCTAGGTTAAATATGTACAATCAACCCATGTAGGTATCATTTCCTAGGCGAAATATAGCATACGTTTCATTTATATAGGACCTATAATATAGGTAATTGAAGTCTATCTAGAATAGATAAATAGGCAGCAAATAAACTCTTATGTCATTGTTAATAGGGTCTAGCTTATATCCGTCCCGACATGTAAATATCAAATAAATATGTAAGTTTCTGAGTTACAATTTAAAATTTTCTGTAGTGCCAACAGCACAGATTTTAGTTTGAGCGTTTAACCTGATCACTCCTACATGAATAAGAATTTGGCTTTAATACGAAACGAACCTGCTTAGGCGCTTATAAGAACCATGTAGGTGTAATTTACTTACATATAACCTAAACTTACTAAACATACTGGTGTAGGCTAAATGATCTGAAAAGGCTGGCATCCACGCATAGGATTCGGCTACGAATTATGAGGTAGAATCTTAGCAATTTTATGAACAAAATACATTAACATGTACCAATACGTTCTACGTCTATTGTAACCGTAATAAAGTAGGTACCTAGTAGATAATATTATCACCTCTTGTTTGCCAAGAGAGTCTAGTAAGGAATAGACTCATTCTCCGAGATTGACCGTGAATTTTGAACAACACCTACATGTGTTATGAACTCAATTTCTCATCGCGTCTCGGCGGCGAGTGATTTGTTGTTTGCGGAATGGAATTTTAGTATAACTTGTATCAAAGTTTTATTAATTATGATCTAAGTTAATAGTTAATAGGTACATAACAATCTACACAGTTAATAAGAAAAAAGGCAACGGTGATGACCTGTCCTAGAAACGCTAAGTGAGTCTTGCAAGACCGTACGAAGCGTGATCGATAACGACGTAACGTGCCTATGTTGTATTCTAGGTAACCAAGCAAATTTTGTCGCGGGAATCAACTCAGTCTCGTAGTAGTAGTAGCTGTATAAACCGGAAAATAACAAGAACCGTAGGTTTTTAATTTTCCTACGAGTGACTTGCACCTACATATATGGTAAACTGTGTTCGAATAAAGAGAAAATCGAAAGAATAAAGAGTACGTGGGTATTAACCCGATTAATCATTTTAGTGAGGATCTCGAGCGTCTCAATGGTTTAATTAGTAGGTAGGAACCTACTTTGACGATTTCATTCCGAAGACGTTAGATGAACATTGAACAAAGCCAAGGCTTTCCAGATAAGGAGCTTAATATGTAGGTACCTACCTATATCTTTTTAGACGAATGTAGGAACGTGTATTTTTAAATTTAGAATTCTGCTGCTTCTCCCTCTATGGCTGGTCGCATTTTTAGGACACAGGTATGTAAGTTCCTATGCTTATGTATAGGAACTTACATGTCTGGGCCCCGCAAATGTTATTTTATTTTTGATAATTTGTATTTATAATGAAAATCCTTTTAATAAATCAGCACAAGCAATTAATAGAATACATATTTGCAAACGTAGGTACATTAGAATGGCAACATACTTGTATAAACAATAAAATAAAGCACTTACGGTCTAAATAAACAGTTAAACATAAACTGTCAAAAAATCTTGATATAAAACAAAAAAAAAATTAATACCCAGTAAACGAAATACGAATCACAAAAGGACTTGAAAAGGATGAACAAGGAAGGAAATGGGGAACTATGTATATAAAAAGTTAAAAATTGTATTTTCTTTGTAGGGAACACAGATCACTAAATTTACGTAGGGAAGTAGGGAATGAGTAGAAATAATAATGGAATTGCCAGCCTCAATCAGTTACCCGATTTATTAAAAAAATAATTTTGAATTGTTAAATAAAAATAATTAGTATTTAAAAATGCAATTTTAGAGAATTTAAAATAAATATATCATACTAATAATGTACGAATTAACCAAATTGTATCTAAATAAAATGATGGTAAGGTTGTCTTTTGTTTTTTATATAATACATTTACCAAAGTATCTATAAGTGAAATGGCTAAAGTAATGATTTAGGCACTCCCATTAGAGTTATTATTTAAGTTTTCATATTTATTTAAAATTCTCTAAATTTACATTTTTAAATACTACACATACAAAATAAAATAATATTTAAAAATATAAAAATAGGAGCCATATTATTTAAGTTGTTATTAAGTTTATGATATTTTTATATTACAATAAAAACCTACTCATCGAATAATGTGTAAACTAGGCATAAAATCATAAAAGAAATTCTGTCTGACAGGTGTCAATCCCTAGTGATATAGTCATAGTGAGGTCTCTTCTTCTTTAATCTTTTGACAAATGATTCAAATGAAATGACATTGTGGAATGTTTTTTGTGTTTAGAGGTACTTACAAAAAAAAGTAACATCAGTTGAAAATTGTGCCATTTACCTATTCACATTTTTCTGGATTCCTACATAAATTATTGTTCACATTAACCAACCAAACGGTAAGTTAGATTGTTTGTATTGTTGATGTTTTAGTTTCGGGATTGTAAGTGATTACTTAGCTTGAACATTATTCTGCACCATGCAGATAAAATGAATTGATTTGTTTTCAATGGTCAGATAATTTAGTAATAGATTGACTTTTCTAGTAAATTCGGTATTTAATCATTAAAGTTTACTGTATTAAAAGGATGATTGATTTTCGAATACGGCTATATTTTGTATTGTTCATTGTATGTTTAATATGTGACAGGTTAACTTGTCACTATATTAAACTCGTCAACAGTTGTCACCACATACACGATCGTTATTTTATAGTAATCTGCAGCATCCGAATGTATAAAAACATGCTGTATGTACTAAAAAGTTAACTTTGAAAAGAGATCTTAAGTATTCTTTGTCTTGTGTAGGTTAGGGCACTTAAATAATAATAGTCATCGAATAGAATACATTTTACTGTGCTGTTTCCTTATAGCCATGAAATGTACATGCCATGAGGTCCATGTCTATTCTGTATGGTCTAAGTGCTATTGCTAACCTAATACTGCAATTGAACTTCATTACAGGCAAGTCATTTGCCACCAATCTCAAACATTATTTTATTGATTTGCCAGTACTATTAGTTATATGCTCAATGTTAGGGTAAAAAGTGGGCAATATGGCTAAAATCATGCTGAACAGGCCTCATTTTGTATATGACTAAATAATGACCATACACACTGGGTACTTTATTTTATATTTCTAACCAATAATTTTCTTTCCAGATTTGTTCAAGTCCCTTGAGGGAGACCAGCAATGGTGGACTACTATAGGGTACTCGGTGTTACTCGAGCCGCCTCCGAGGCAGAAATAAAAAAGGCGTAAGTTAATTTACAATTGATTAAATTCATCAGGATGGAATCCATAAACTGAGTGCTGTTATTATCAACAGCATAGTTTTTATTAATGAGTAAATTGGAAAAAAGTTGCTTGTATATAATGAGTTTTTATTTGTTTTAAGATGAGTATGCACTCATGAAAATTCATAAGTAAACAATGATGTGTGTATCACATTCATCTTGTACAGATATTAATGAAACATTCAATTTCAAACTTGAATAATATTTTTATAATAACAGTGTGTGTTGACATTGTTGTTTATTTGTCTGTAGCATTGTTGTGCGTATTGTATGATACTGAGACTGAATTAAACAATTCCCAAAGATTTTCTTTACAATAGTTGACTATCAGCTAGAATGATCATCATCATTGTAATATCAGAGGCAAGTCATCCAATTCTGGACATAGGCCACCCCAATATTTTTCATAATATGTACTTATTAATTCGAAGTGCCCTGCATTCGGAGGCTCCCTGCTACCTTTAATGGGATGTCAGTGTTGATGCATGTTAATGTGAATGTCTTTAATTACAGTTACAGAAAACTAGCATTGAAATGGCATCCTGATAAGAATCCAGATAATGCTGATGAATCTAACAGACGATTCAAGGAAATATCTGAAGCCTATGAAGTTCTGTCTGATGGTGAGTGTGAGTTTGATTAAATATCATTATACAACATCTATGTTTGTTTAGCTGGAGTATTCAATGTTGCTCAATTATCTTGGCTTTAATATGGCTATTGTCAGGTAATAAAGTTTCCTAAATTTCCTATACTTACAATATTGATTTACATTTAATATAGTAAACCCATAATAATATTATTAAATTATTTATGTATTTACTATTTAAAATATTACATTATCCTCAATTCTAAATTACTCAAATACTTATAAATATTAATATTCAGTTAATCTCTGAATACCACAGCTACTCAATAATTTAGCAATATGTCTTGTGAATGTCTACCATGACTGTTGACCATTTTGGTCATAATTAGCATTTTGTAATACATTCTGAATGCAGCAGTTGTTATGTAGTCATCACAATATTCCCAGATGTGTACAATCAATGAGCACTATTAATATTTTTTATTGTAATGAAGATTAATAGTAGCTGCTTGACATAGAATAAAATAATTTTTGTTGTTGGGTAGCAAACAAGCGGAAAGTATATGATGCACGGGGATCCAGTCATCACGCGCACAGATATCAAAGCAAGAATGGAGTCAATGGGCATCGCCACTTTAACTTCAGAGGGTTTTTCGGAGAAACGCCATTCCACCGCTTTTTTGGTAGCTGTCCACTTAATGCAGGATTGGCTTAATAAGTTGTGAATATTATCATTTGCTTAAGTAGTCTGCAGTTCCAGTGCGCTACAGACATTTGCTAATCAAATAGCTAAAATGATCAGGTTAGGATTAGTCACCATGATAATATTCAGAACGGTGTTGAAACAAACCTAACCTTTATTTTTTGTTTGGGCCCACTTAACATTTTATTACTAACATTGAGTTCAGTGTGAGTTTATCTGATAACGGTTGTGCATAATGTCTCTAAACAACGATATTATGATTGCTTTAAGTATTGGCGTTCTTGCTATTTTAATGTAATTTAATTAAAACCGTTACCGTATATTTGCGAAAAATAGCTGCGAAGAGCGTGTATCAAGCATTATACCTACGTATTGCCGTTTTTTGTTGCGTTGATTTATGGTTCGATGGATCAATGATCAGTGACGAAATTGAAGTGAAATAGCTGATTACCTGCAGATAACACAGAGTTGCAGTGCAACACTTTGGCGCAATATACAGACCTAGTTACATATAAATGCACCTAATACTAATTCCAGTTGTTATTAACGTGGAATTTTATGTTAAACATTCATAAGTTATAGTCATACGAACAAATCCTCCTACGCACGAAGTGATTCACCTTCTTGGTGATGAATAAAATGGGAACATTACATGTGTTTGGCGAGTCATTGTAACTGTATATTAAAATCACGGAAGTCAAACAAACTCATTATAAGCACATTTTATAAATAAACGATTACCTACTTATCTACTGGGTAGCGGAATACGGTAACTCCGACTATATGTTTAAATTCTTAATACTACATAATTATACGTGGACTACAAACATATTTTCAAGTAAACGCGGGTCCCTAGTTATGTATACTTGGATATCTACTTTGAAGTCATTTAAATAATAGCTGATGTTAATAAAACACAAGAGCAAATAATTACCTCTGTCTTAAAATAAAATCTACGTAACAACTATTTTCATACACGACATGCTAAGTGTTTTCTAAAAACAGAATCCTCACACGCATTCTCCAATTTTACAATATTTACCAGCATTCAGTATTCACACAACACATTTCTGAATGGCAATCTCGTCTTGCACAAATCACAAAACAAGTATCTGTTGCAACTTTCAACATTGAGACTATAAAAATATGCGTGCCAATTAAGGTTCTCGTAACCGTTAAATTACCTTAAAACTTTATGCTATAATTACATACTTAGGCTTACATTTGGGTACTTTGTTTCATATCAAATGTAGCCTTGACTCGATTTCAAAATGTTTATCATGCCTATTGTTATATATTTGCGCGTAAGTACTCTTAGTACATGCTTTGCTTTCTAAATCTAACTCTAGATTAATCGATTGCTAACTAATTCTAAACTCACTGTTATTTTGTTATTAATGAATTAAACTCTACCTCTACTTATCGCTTGGCGAAAAGTAGGCGTAATGAACATACTTATGTATGAAACTTAATCTAACAGATACAATCTGCAACCAGAACGAAGTTCATCTTCGGCTACTATACAAATCCAGCTTAAAGTAGCTAAGTAAATTCGTGTTTGTGACCTCTTAACCAAGAACCTTATGTCAACTTGGTAGGTGCTAGTAGGTACTTAATTAACTACGTGACCTATGCCATTATTTAAAGCCTTCCGGTCACGTAGTTCGGATTTATAGGGCTTGTTTGAATTGCATAAGGTAAAACGTTCTTTAAGAACCCGACCTTGAATCCGACGAACGTAACATATACATATAATACATAATTATCTATCAAGTAATTTTGTACAACACCTACTTACTTAAATCACTGTGTTAGTTTTTTCAACAAAGTCGTGATCACATAACTGTCGATTACTAGGAAATTCATCGCAGACTCAAACGCAGGCAGCTAAGGTCGTCTTGCCGAAGTTTCTTGCATTGGTGACATCACTTATGTGTACGCTATAAATACTGATATAGAGTTTGAAAACTGTATTTGGTTATTTTCGAATTATTGGACTAAACGCATGATGTGAGAAAGGAAGTGATGTTTAAACCTTTAACGTAACAAATTAATTATGATTTAATTAAATTATAAGGTTTGTAACTATTTATTTCAGAAAGAAAACGGCGAGTATATGATCAGTATGGCAAAGAAGGGCTGAACAACGGCAGAGGCAGGCGTTCTGCTCCCGACGACGATTACGACTTCGGCTACCCTAGCTTCCCGTTCACATTCCGTGACCCCGAAGAGGTTTTCAGAGAATTCTTCGGCGGCTCTCCATTCGGCGATTTATTTCCTGGTAAAATATTTGAGAATAACTCATTAAATTCGTTTTAAAACCTATAGGTCGATCTAATGCGTTGTGTTATCTTACCTACACAAATAATGGTTTGCTAATGGAAGTTACAATGACCTGAAACAATAGAGATAACAGTGATTACACCGATATTGCGACTAATTGTACCCATATATTTGTATTTTTACTTACGCATATTATTTGGTATTTATTTTGATTTAAGAACCAATTTTACATTAATAAGAAGACACATTAACAACTATGTAATAAAATATAAATTGGTGTTCATTTACAACACAAGGTATTACATAAAGACAAACACTTCATTTATACTCACATAATATTTGTGTATGTTGAATTGGTGTCATCAAATGGGCACAAAATGAAGATTAATTTTGTTTGTTCAATGTGGCGTGGAAAGTTCTATTACTCTAATACATATAACTGGCAAATATTTACAGATTTATGGTTTGAATGTAGCAAGTATTCACCGGCGTTCTCTACCGACAATTATCATTTAGTTTTCTGTTTTCTGTTTTAGAAATCAACGGTCATGGACACGGTCATCACAGGCACGGTCGTCGGAGCCACCCCAGCACTTCCCTCACTTCATCCCTGTTCAGCCCATTCGGGTTCGGCATGCAAGGACTCGATGACATATTTGCACATGCCGCATCGAATGGGAACACGTTCACATCATTCTCTACATTCAATAGCTCATTAGCAGGACCCGGCAGTGCTAACATGAGAAGTACTACTACTACGACGCGCATGATTAACGGGAAAAAGATCACGACTAAAAAGTAAGAAAAACTGTTTTTGTTATAAACGTATTTCTTTGTTCTGTAGTACATCATAATATGCAAACACTATGGTAACGATATTCTGAGTACCAAGTATAGCTCAGCTTCAACTTAGGTAGTCTGATTGTATGTAAATTTAAAAATATGTATTGCATTGAAATACTTTAAATAATGGTCTACAGCTACGTAAGTAGCATTGCAAAATTATTAGTAGCCTTACATTTTTCTCTGCAAGATTCAAATTAATATTATTTCTAGAATGTACAAAATTCAAGGATATTTGGAAGGTCATGGGGCTTTTAAGCACCTTCATTTTACTACAGGCAATTGGCTGGAACATACCAAACAATAAAGATGAATTCCACTTTAAATCGGGCTAATAACTCATATAAACTTGGAATTTATATTACCTTAAAATTTTGAGTATCGTATAAAGCGATTAATATTAAAAATATTAATGAATGTTAATAAAAATGTAAAGCGTTTATATTTTTATGAGATTGTGTACTTAATGTGATGAAATGATTGTTACAGGGTGACAGAAAACGGTCGGGAGACAGTAATGTCGTACGAGAACGGGGTCCTGAAATCAAAGACTGTTAATGGCGTACCTCAATCATTAACATATAGTTAAACTATTATTTTGATAGCTTATAACCAAACTTGATCCAAATGTACTCAACATGTTATGCGATTTATGAGTTCCAACTTATAATTTATAATTTTGCTTTATTTAAACATGTTGTTCCAGTCACTGTAAATTTTAGTGGTGGAAATGTCTAAACTAAAATAATGCCTATCTAATTTTAGTTTTAATAGGTTACTGTTTGCTTCTATACCTACTTATGTTAACTTTAAATAATAATTGTAATCTGAGTGAGATTTTAGAGTATTGCTCAATGTATAAATCTCGCTCTAGGAATTTTAGGTTCTGTTTATCGTCGCTCGTATATTGCTGATGATCTCTGACTCAATAACGAGTTTGTAATTATGAAAATGACACCTTTACTATTACTTTGTGTACAGCGACGATAATTTAATAATTTGCTGCCAAGGTAAGTTTTTTTTAGCAAATAGTGTATAGAAATAATCACATTTATTATTAATTTCGACTTTGTAAAAAAAACGACGTACGATAGAAAGTTTAATTTTAAATTACAACAAATTCGAGTAAAATTGCAAAATATTGAATGAAACATTATTTCAATTGATGGCATTTTAATTTTTTAGTTTTATTTTATAAGGTATTTCATGTTGATAGAAAAGCTTTAATTGACTGGAAAAATATCGTCAGATTTTTCAATATCACTTGCGTATTTTTACTATGTGGTACTTATAATAATGTTAAAATAATTGTCTGTGTAGCAAACATAGCTCTCCTATACTTATGAAATATACCTTAAAATATCAAATACGATTAGTCAACCCAATTCTTTGTAGAAATTCATAGATGTGTGTCAAATCCAATACTAGAAATTTTATAACATTTTCTTCTACATCCATTACAATACCAAATATTTGAATTTTCGTACCAATACGTACTTAGTAATGATCAGAAGTAGATTTCCACCACTAGTGTCATTTTCGAAGTCACAAGACAACATTAAAAACATTATATATTATTTTGTTCATTGACACAAATTTGCCTTATCAGTGGTGGTAATTACTTCTGATCGAGTAGATTTAAAAAATATCATCAAAAACACATTCACAGTTAATTGTTGGATGTCATCAAATATTTGACTTTAGGAAAATATATAATGTAGAAGACTGTATTGTAGTCATATTCTGAATTCTGCACCCACGTGACACAAACAATGTATTGTGTTTTACTTATCTTTGTATAACATATAAATTAATGTGTTTGCCAAAAAATAGCTTTGTAAGTTAGATTTTGCCAAGTTTTGTTCAAATTTTGTATTGGGTGAATGATAAAGTCATTAATATAAAGTACCGATATTGTTTCATAGGGTTAAAAAGAATTAAATTTCCATTTGGATGTTCAAAATGTACTTAATATTTTGTTGCGACGAAAAAACCTAATTGATGGGATTTTAATAAGTTCAATGATATTCTAATAAGTTAGTGCCGCCAATCCAGCTTACATTAGTAAATAGTGCCATTACTAAACCAGAAGAAGCAAGCCTTAGCACACATTAAATGTAAATAATAATGTTTAACTGCAAGATCTCGTTCTTAAATTGTCAGCAACTATTAAGCACTGCAGGAGGAATTAATAAATAAAAATAATTTCTACACATCATTTTATTTCTATCTGATAATTCACTTTCCTAGTTAGGGAGCGGCAGATAATTGAAATATTTACGCACCGAACATGACGTATTTGTTAAAATATTTGTGCTACATTGCTTTGCACAATATACGAGTCGATATATAGTGGTACATAAGTACTTATGATAATGCAACAATATTAGTTTAGTCTGTAACAGTAGGTAACATTAAATCTCAATTCGAATGTGCGATTATTCTAAATACATTATGATTAATTTTGTAAAAGAAAAAATACGTGTATATCTCAGTTTGGTTGCATGTAAATATACCAGTGGTCATCAAATGACCCGTCATTAGATGTATATCGTCTGGTTTACTAGTTAACGGATCACGGAGCACCGCTGTTAAAGTTTACTGGGTGACATGAATGTTAGGTTGATGTTTTGACCATAATTATAGTATTTGGAGCAAGTCAACAAAAGACTGGATTAGGCTGACCTACATGTGTCATCGCTTGTATAGTTCGACGTTAATTGAAGCAGATCAACGACCGCACCCACCCACACCGCTTCCCAGTTCACAACATTTAAGTATGATGACGTGCTATGGTGAAATCCGAGGAGATTTAACCGGTTCTGATTCATAGAAATAGAAAGTACCTACTAACTCAAACCACACGCAAACAATTATATATCCATTATGCTATATTTTTATTACGGAACCACATACCTAGATATGTTTTTATTCTGGTTTTTCTTTTAAATCGTCGCCTTGCTTGAATTTCCTTCTATGTCGTTCGTACGCGCATTTAAAAAACACAAGTTTTGTAGATCACACTAAGTATAGATTCATAAAACGAACCCGCGACCAGTAAGCAGCAGTCAGTTGTACATCCATTGCACCAACCGTACTATCAAACGTGCAAAACCCCTTTCTTGGAATTATTAAAACCTACCTATGTCACTTCTGCCTACGCCATCATAATAAACATTTTATTTTTATGTCTACTGGTCCCCAAAATGATATCAGAGACAATCTATTAGATCAATACTACCAGCAATTATCGTAATTCGTTGTTATTATACCTAAGCTATTATAACCGACCTTAAATGGTACATGTCATGATGCAATGAATTAAACTTGGACACGTAACAGTTTATCGTGGGCCGTGATTAAAATATCAACCCTCATACCGTTTTTGTAGAGCTAATAAAAATGTGATATTTATTAAATTATACCATGGCTTTAGTGTATAGCTGCTGCTTTTGGTTTTCTTTGCGTTTAGGGGGCATTTTGACAGGAATTATTTCTCTGGTAAGTAAGATTATATCTAAATATGTTAAGTGGATAAGCAGTATTATGTATCTTGTGCTTGTAACAATAATAAAATATTAGTTTCAGGGACTTGTGTTATTAGTATTTTGTTGCTTAGGACATAGACATCCTGATTTAGTCAAAGATGAGATTACTAACTGGATTCATAATTACAATCTTATTTATGCTCAGAGTTATTTAGAGGATGTACAAGCTGGTAGGTAATGTGGTACCTACATTTTATTTCTGTGATCATGTAAATTGTAAATCTGTAAACCGGTTTATTTTTACAGATCCAGATAAATATATTTCACTTGGAATTAGTTTCTCAAGCATTTACATGATTGTGTGCGTTGTGTATATCTATGGGGCTTATACGGTAAAATTATTACTCATTTAAACTGTCCTGTTAGAGACCACCTACCTATTGTACCTATGTTTACAGTTTATTAAATCTTAACTTCTCTTTTCATGACAGTGTAACAACATGTTGATGGTATTTTATATACTTATGGAGTTGCTGCGACTCATTATAATTTCCGTCTTAATTGCAACTGTATTGCTTTTAATCAAACAAAACAATATGGACATTGGTATGCTAATAGGAGCGAGCGTTGCTGGTGGATTCCTACTTTGTAAGTTCCTAATTTTAGGTACTCATTTGACAAGAACCTAAGATAAATAGATACTTATAGCTAGATACCTTGCAAATATTTTTCATTCTGTCTGCACGATTGGCGCGGTGGCTGGGCAACGTGTAGCGGGTTCGATTCCCGCACGGAGCAATTCTTTGTGTGATCCACAAATAGTTGTTTCGGGTCTGGGTGTCATGTGTATGTGAACTTGTATGTTTGTAAACGCACCCACGAAACAGGAGAAAATCGTAGTGTGGGGCAAAGTTAAAAAAAAAAATGTTTTACTGTAATGTTTCAGTGGGAATGTTTTACCTATGGATATGCGCTGCCAATTTACCTATCGTCATAAATGAGATGGAACGTGACGAGCAAGCTGCTGTAATCAACAAACTGCAACAACTGCTAGAAGCCAACAATCCTAGAGCAATACCGCGCGGTATAGATAGCATCCCGTTCGCAGCGCCGCCTGAAGATATCGTCAACAGAAACATATTTATTGTACCTAGGCAAAAGGACATGAAGATCAATAACAGAATTTTGGCAGGGCCAACAGTCACAAAATCTTATACCAATAATTTCAAGTGAATTGTTAACACGATTTAGCTTTACTGTCTTAACTAACTATCTATCTATCTTAACTCTTCATAATGAACAAAATAACCACTTAGTTACTTATCTGCAACATTATTTATCGGCACCCAATTCTAAGTAACCGGTTGATGAGGCATGCGCTATCTGTTTACCAATTGACTATTGAGTTCAATAGTACATTTGTGGTACACAAACAATAGTGTGATCCTGATCCTACCTACTTACTTCGGATCCTAGAAAATAAACACATTTTGACTGCACATAAGTAGGAATAAAATATAGGCATGATGTAGGTAGTAGGTATAGATAGGTACTAGGTATTGATTTTTCCAGGCAGTTGGCATTGGGTAATAATTAATGAGCCCGATCAGCCAGTGACTGTCACAGTCGTACAATACAATGTAATAGCGTAGCGTAGGTACTTATATACGTTGGAGTCCTATGACCTATTTACAAATGTACATGTAGGTATATGGTAGTTGGTATGTAGATAAGTCTATACATTGAAAGTACCAATCGTAATATAAACTCTTGTATTAAAAGGAAGGTAGGTAACGTAACGGTACAGTATACAACAAAATTAAAACTAAAGAATAAACGAAATATAAATAGGTATGTGTAATATGATTAAATGAGACATAATTATTATAGTAAACTTGACCTCTGTTTATTTAGTAGGTATACAAAGAAGGGAGATAGCAGTCGCTATATCACTATCGAATATTATACATAAATCTCGATTTGGTAATTCAGTCCATTACCACGTTCACTCTTAAGACGAATGTTGGCGAAACTGAAACCAACGCCACCGGCAGTGACTGTGGCGCTCCCTGACGTGTGGTCGATGTCTCTCGCTACGATACCCTGAAACAGTTAAAGAAACAGTCAGATTTTGTTTTCTGGCCTTATAGGAAACTATGTAACCTATAGTGTGATATCTACATATTTAAATTAAGGTCCATGACAACTTCTGATAGGTACTTAGGGACTAATATACTTAAACAAAGGTAAATATTGTAGCAGGTTGTTTCCATCCGGCTAGTGCAGACTTCTACGCGGTATGTCCTTTATCATCATAACCCACTAAATATGAAATCACATCATATTTTGAGTTAACACACATAAGTATATACCTACTTTTCTGACAAATTGTAATCAATCGTCACTTTTTAATTGATGCGTCGTCTGTCGACGCTTTTTCAAAATTTCGAAATCAGTTTCACTGTCACTGCACCCACCGTGTGGTCTGGGCCATATACACCATGACTTTTGAACTGTCTTCCCAGTAAACGGTTTCCTCATACATATGGCTAGTTTTATTGATAAATAATTAACCAAAATGTTTACATACCTTGATTATTTGTTGGCCAGGATCTGAGTAGAATACTTCCTTTACTCTCTTCTTGAATGGGATTCCCATATATTCTGCTTTCTGCTGCCATGTTAAGCGGGCATTGTAGGTAGTCCCAATTATTAGGTCACTAGCCAAACATGACGAAATTGAAATTAACACGAAAACACTCAATACAACAACGCACTTCATTTTGAAATTCACCGTGAACTTAATGGCCTACCAAATGCGACTGAAATCTGTTTTACTATGACTATTATTTATATCGGTAAAAGTTTTGTTTAATATCTAATAATAGCATATCTCCTACAAATGAGTAAATACAAAATGTTATAAGTACAAAGATGTGATAACGGTAACCTTTAAGAGCAAAGTGGCAAAAAACAAAGATAAATTAACGAGAACTAAAGTCGGTACTTACGTTATCTACTTATATTGTTTATTACAAACAAATTGTGATTACATTTCTCAGAAATTGTCCGGTAGGAGTGTGAGTTCTATTACCTGATTACATACAAAGATTTTGTTTTATAATAAAGACACTGATACACAGACACGGCTGGTTTTGGGTTGTGCAATTTTTCTTATTTAGGTACAACTTGTACCGATTAGGGAAGATTATGATACGCATAATTATGGGAACTAACATAATGCATTACGCAGTATTAGTATTTTAAAATATCAAAACATTAAATTTATTGTAATTTATATGTACCTAATTATCATTACATAAGGATATTGTGTTTGTAGAGGATCTGTGACTAGTTACTTAAAATAATTGATTAATATTAATTGTAATAATGGAAATATCTTTTGCAACGACTAAATCCACTTTAGGTGTCTACACGCGTATTTTGTTAATTATAAACAGTAAAGGAAATTGTTATATTTTTGCACAAGGAAAAATTTAAACCATTTCATCATTAAATAAGAATTTTATTCGGAACAATTTATGTAAGGTACATAATATAATTAAGTGACGAGTTTGTAACAAACAATTTGCACAACAGAGTCTATAAATAAATATCCTTCCAACAATACCTTTCCATTATCTTTTCATTTAACATAAGCAAACTTTAACCAATAACAAATAACCACTTCCAACATGACCTTAAAATATTTTTAAGGGTACACAGAATTTGCTATCACCTGGAAACATATTCTATCATATCACCAAATTAACTCTCTAACAACCAGACACCATAAACTCCACAAAGTTATACTGAACTGACTTGCATTGCCGCAAAGCGTGGAGTCGTCTCAATATCCAGCGAGTCGGAAGTGACTTGCGACCGTGTGTCAGAATTTTCAGTGCTGTTATGCATTGACGTCATGGACATCTTCTCATCTTTCATGCTGCCATTCGCTTCGACTGAACCGTCAGTAACAGACTTCTGTTGTGCATCTACCATATCACCGCCGCCGCCACCGCTCAGAGAATTCCAAATACCTTTGGAAGACTCTTTAAGTGTAACTTTTTTCTCGCCTGAATTCGAGCTCTTATCTTTGCTATCCTTTGTCTTTTTACCAAGTACAGGAAATGAACTTAGTTTCGGTTTGGAACTCCGGACTGCACCGCCACGCTGTATTGGAGCAGCTTCAGCTTCACATTCCTCGGTGATTGCAGTCAGCATATCAGCTGAATCAGTTGCTACGGCTTGTCCAGCTTGAATAGGAATGTCATCTGAAAAAGAAAACAGTATGCAATCAGGACATTGCTGAATTCAAGTACTTAAAACAAAACAAAAACACCACAATGCTTGGTTTTGTTTCTACTGCCTATACAAACTAAGGAATATGAACAATTCATTAAATAGTTTAATTAGTGTGGCTTTAGACAATCACTTCATGATATCGTTTTAGGTGGTAAGTGGTTGTAGGCAATGAATAGCTTGTGTATGTAATGTTGGTGATCAAGAAATACAATTTTCTCTTAGAAATTCCATAAAAGAGTTACAATAATATTTAGATTTTACAAAACTACAATGCAGCGTGATTTTCTTTATGCAAATGGTTCCTAAAAGCTTTACTAATATTATATTCGGTTTTGTTCCACACATATTTGACAAAGTGATGAGTTGTGTTTAAGAAGTTTGTTTCTACAGCAAACGCCACAAAGTGCTGTAATACGTTTTTAAAGTGCACTGTGGATATATCCTATAAAAGCCTTTTAGTAGGAAATGTTTAGTTTATATTTAAATTATAATTATTAATATAATTAGCATTCATCTTTATATTTCTTGTAAGCCAATAAAGTGGCGTGTATTAAGTTTGTGATAGTATGCATAATTATCAATATCACTGCACATACAATCAACGTTTTTAATCCACAAGCTACAATCCAAAGTACGAGGCGAGGAGCATGCATTTGGCAGCATGCAGTTATGTTCATCTGTATGTAAACCAAAAATATTGTAATACAATATCAATATCACATAACTTATGATCTTCATTCAGGTAAGTATTTTAAAATAATTTGACGTATCTGTTTGTAATAATGTAAATGGTGAGCTAGTAGTCAACGCCATGACTAACTGCCTGGTGGTAAGCGATGACACTCCATTATGGAGTAGGTACACTGCCCTTGAGCAACCTGTCACTAGCAAAAATGCCAGGGATTAATGCTGTTGCTACCTTTACAAAATAATTGTCTACATTTTCCTACTCTAAGTATGTAGGTACTCTGGGTTACTGTATGATTGCATCAGTTTATTTTATAGTACTATAAATTCGACTCTTTCCTTACCTGGTAACTTCTTCGTACGGAATGATGCATTAGTGATCATGGACTTGGACATGGTCACAGTAGTAGTCGCGGGGGACAACGCCACACTAATGCCCATGGGCCCGTCGCATGGTTGTCCTGGAATAAACACACAATTCGTTAATTTCATATCCATAATCGACCAGAAGACTTCCATTCTTGCATAAAATCCCTCCCTCATTTAAGTAGAGAGGTTACCACACTGCTATTGCTGTAGAAATTGCGCTGCTGGTCGCAGTATTAGGACGTCTCCGGTTCCAAATTAATAAAATCTTTTGTACCTTAAATAAAGGTCCAGCTAGGCTATTCTGTAATTGTCAATTCAAAATATTCGTAGTGAGCTCGATCGCGGTCCGCCATGTCATTGGTTTTAAGAATAATCTCCACCAATGCCGGGCGAGAATATAGCCTGCTACATTATCTATGTATACAATGTGATAGGGGTGAGACTTCTAACCCGTTAAGGCTGAGTACTACATCTAATTCTATCGACAAAAGTCAGGGGTCGAAGTGGTCGAATCCCCTCCCCCTAAAAATTATGGCCATTTTAATATTTTTTTTACTTTTTTTGATATCAAAGGTTGTATGCGTCGTAGAAACAAAAAAAAACGACAAACGGTAGCTAATAACCTTGGCTAACTAATTCATTACTTTTTTCATATGTTTGATAATGTTTTGGTGAGAAAAAAAATCATTTGTGAATTATTTTTACCGAAAAAATCACTATTTTTCAATATTTTCAATTAGGGGTTCGACCCCCCATATTATTTTTTTGTCGATAAAATTAGATGTAGAACTCAGCCTTAACGGGTTAGAAGTCTCAAACCTATCACATTGTATATATAGAATAAGCCTAGCAGTTACGTAGACAATTGCGCCCGTCAAAACATGCCACTTTTATCTTTGATTCTATTTTCTATTGTACTGCATTGATTGCAAATTAGTCATCAGTCTGAGGTATCAGTCATCACTCAGCCAATATTCTCGAGTACATGATTCAGATCTTAATACGATTTCTAAAATAATGGGAATTGATACTAGTTTATACGTAACGTTCTTATCAACAAGCACTTAAATGTTCTAGTGTTGAGCAACGTTCTATGAATACAACTAAATTAGTTAATTATACATGTAGTATTTCTATGCTTTCAAAGTTGTCATTCTACAATGAATGATGAATTAACCCAACCTTTAACCACCTAGCATACGTCTCACAGACCCCGACAGATTTAATTAACCGACTTCCCAAAAAGGAGGAGGTTCTTTTGAGAATAATGTCGTGTCTACGCTTCATACGAACTTGATAGTTCCTGTGCTTTTCCCTGCGTCCTTAAGCACCGTCGAAGCACTCGGTGCAGTCAGACATGCACACGATTGTCTCTGGTAAATAAAAAACTTTCAGTGGGGATCTGAGAGCAGATGCTAGGTGGTTATGCTACTTTCATTTTTTACTTTTATTTTTATTTGTTTAGAATATGATTTAAAGAAATATCTTGGAGAGATATGTTGTTTTATGACTTTCCTAAATAGCTTAAAACATTCGTAAACAATGTTTTCATTCAAATTGTATGATAAGGACTAGCCTTATCACAAAACCACTATGTGATTCCAGGGTCTCAAAGACGTAAACTAGGTGGTATTGTGACCAAATTAGATGTTAAAACTTAAATATAATAACTAAGAAATAAAATCACATAGGTAACTTATGTTCTCTTACTTTGAATATTCTAAAGATGTTTTGATAATGTTTTAGCATGCTCTTACACCAGAGATGTACTATGCTACGTTGCTGTACATACGTTTGGCATCCACCTATCATATTAGCACTGGTGGAAACAGATTCAACTAAGATATGTTTTTTATGTGAAAAGATGCGTGCTATTGATGTGTGCTATGGACGCGTGCTATGGATGTATGCTATGGATTGCTTCCCTACTATCGATACCTCGCATACTCGAGCTACGCATCTTCAACTTTGTGACGGCGCATCTTCATAGCATATCTTACTCGCAGTGCTAAATAGCTTAGTATCAGTGGAAATTGACAAATAGTTTCACAGCTTAGCTATTAAATACTCGCAGTTTAGCTACATAGCACATCTCTGGTGGAAAAGCACCTTAATAGTATAAAATATTTATTACCTATGGTAGAAAACAATTGTCATCACAACCATTATTACACCCTGAAGGGGAAGGCAGGAGGATGGACATCCAGTACACTTTTCGCCCAATATATAAATTATATAGGTCACAACTCGGGCACACTCCTTTCCAATTCCATTTCCAATTCTATTATTGAGAATTATCAAAATGGAAAACCTCAATAATATAAGGCAATATTCTACTCAGAGATTGAACCCAAGAGTTCATACTTAGTAAACAAAAATCAATGAGGCAGTAAAATGATAAACTATAAAGGTGATGAATGTAATCAGTGTAGGTAC
>NC_064234.1:14451042-14475544 GCF_023101765.2 Spodoptera frugiperda | reverse complement strand
TCCGCGCCAGTCGCACGCCGCGCACGCCGGCCTCTACCGCGCCGTCCGGAGGTCACTGCAGGTCATCGGCCACCAATAGCCCGGCAGTTCGTCCCCCACACTACTCCGCAACGTACGTACAACATACAGTAGTAACATATAGCTGTTAGGTTAGCGCCATGCAGTCACACACATTGTTGACGTGCGTGTTTGTTGTGGCGGTGAACGCGGCGACCTTGAACACGCCGAGGTGAGTAAAAGCAATGGCTCGTAAACCAACTGTCACACTGACACCTACTTACTACTGCTGTTACTACTACCGACTTCTATTGAATCCGTAAGCTACTTTAGCTACTTCAAAATATTGTCTCGGAATTCCTTAAAAATGTAGGTAATGTACAAGAAGTATTTAAAAATAGCTGTTTAATGAATTGCAGCTGTTATTACTTCTTATTGTCTGATATATCGATTGTGACGCACCCGCCGGATAAGACTGCAATAAGTACCTAGATGTACCTGTAAATGTAACTGGTTGACGGATTTAACGTGATTCATCATATACTCACTACATGAAGTATCGATTTCAAATGAAATTAAATAGCAACCAATTGAGGTAAGTTAGGTAACTATCAACAAACATTACTTTGGCGTTAATCAGTTCAGTTTGCAATACTGAAGTACCCACATAAATATATTATGATACCTAATAAATGATAGAGATAAAATGAATTAGTTGATGTTCCAGCATGACGTCGGTCGACTACAGTAAGGTTCCCATCAAGGAGAAGCCTTTATTCCAGCCTCCGCTACAGGAGATCGCGGATGGTGAGTTGGTCAATTTGCTTCCTAACCACACTTTGGTTAACTTCCGACTTGTATATGAATATTGTAATACGGATCATGTTTGATGGCAGTGCTGTCCGTGGGGTTGACCAGCACGTTCGAGACAGTCAGCGTGTCAGTAGCCGACACTCCAGACCTCACCCAGTCGCCGTACAACCTCATTACACCAGGTAATAACATTTAACAATGTTCAACAAATGCTGGATTATCACTCTTCCAGTCTAGTTATTGGCGCCCATATACATAATATAACTATTATAACAATTACATAATATTGACCTATTAATATTGTTGTTCCAAGTCTCAGCTCATATCTCAAGTAAATACATGATAACTGAGACAATAATTTGTTATCTATCAGATGAGTTGACTTCTGAATTTTATTAGTTATTTCAGCGCAGATATAAACTTGAACGAAAACATAAAACCGAATACGAAACTACAGATAACAACTTACTTAGTTATAAAAATAATATCATTTGCCTTTATCTTAATGATCTGCATTTTATAATTGAATTCTCTCAATTGATCTCAATCTAAAATCCGTGGATTTATTTACAAAAACTTCAATTAATGCCAAAAACCGATCTTAATCCAACCGATTTTAGATTGAGATCGGTCATTAATTTTGGCCGTAAGACGAGTTTAACTTTATCATATTCTAGGTCTGACGGGCAATGCCAAGCTCGTGGAGATCGGTGGCCCGCCATACTTGTTGCCGCTGGTGCAGCGCGACAAGGTATACGACCTGGCGGCACTCGCGCGACACTTCAACAGCGACCCCGCGCTGCTGGCCGGCGCAGGCGCAGGGCCCTGGCCACACATCGGAGTCAACTGCGAGGTCTGAAGAATCATCTGACTTTTCTTCAAAACACGACCGTATAACATACACGTTTTGCTTTATATTTTATTGTTTCTAGGGTATCATAAATTTGAGCATCCACAACGGTTCCGTAGAGCAAGGTACTCGCATCGTGTCTGTAGAACCAGTGGGGGCGGCCAAGGGCACGAGCGGCTACCTGCAGCGGCGGCTGCCCAACACAGAGACTAGGACCGCGCTGCTGGGGAACTATTTATTCAGTGAGGGAAAGCCGGGCAAGGTTTGTGTCTCTTCCCTCAGTGGAAGATAAACAACAGTATAAACCTGTTTGCATTTTGTTTATATAAATCGTTTTCTTTACTTACGTGATTTCAGGTAATTAAAGTAGTAGCAAAGAAACGCATCGGGCCATCCAACTTCATTACCGCCATCAGGGAGACGCTCAAAAACCACTATGGTGATGATAAAATTGTCGGTTAGTAAGAAATGCTTAATGTTTTATTTAAAATATGCAAGATAATGCCTGAATAATAAACCGAATTATCTTACAAAGTGTTTAGAATTAGTTTTCTCTGTCAGGTCTGGGTGGCTTGTTCATGCTTCGCGCTGGCAAGGTGAAGTTCCACGTGATGCCTGACTTCTCCAGCAGTGCGCTGTGCACGGACGCTGACGTGGACAACTGGCTGCACTTCTTCGAGATGCGCGCGCCCATCACACACGTCGGCACTCTCGTCACGGGAGACCATGTCAGTCGACCTCAACTGTTTTTTTATCTTACATTTATATAACTTTGTATTCACAATGCCCAATCTCTATAATCTGTAAAAGGCAGCGCACTCACAACTCCTTTAGTATTGCGGGTGTTTGTGGGCGGCGCCATATCGTGTGTGAGACATAAGTTCACGTTTCATGTTGAATTGTGTCCAGGGCCTGGACCTCCGCGTGCAGCACTTCCACGGGTTCAGTGAGCACGGCGACGGCGGCCACTACCACTACGACACCACGCCCGACGACGTGCACTACGAGGGATACTTCGCGCTCGCGGCATCCATCATACGCGTGGACGCGCCCGAGGAGACCCACGCAGTGGGCCGAGACTAACCCAATATTATACTATAGTAGGAACAAGACGATTCTGGACAAATAGATGAAAAATAATTTTATCTGTTATACCTTTATGGTTGAAATTCCAATGTCAGATGGAGATTATAATTATTATGGCAACTGTTCTCCTTTTCCAAACAAACCAATTGGTCACCTATTTAAATAGATTGTTGTAGAATTGCATTTTTATTGCTCAATAAATTACTATTTATGTATTGTATTTATTTAATTACTCATTCGTCGCTACTGCCTGGGGCAATTGTATCTAAGTCATGCGTTGCATATTTAAATTACAAGTGTTAAGTTTCATTCCAATTCGATAAGAGCTTGTATGCAACGAAATCTTATATTCTTGACGTTTACCTCTTTTAACAATTTTTGCTTTATGCTCCATTCCATTCAATTCATTCAGTAAATATTTCCTACTCTCTAATAGACCTCTTACTATTTTACGAAACCTTTAGTACTTCGGAATCAATATGATGTATTCATTGAAACCCAAATCCCGTTGTAAGGTTCCACATGTATAGTGAAGGGATATTGCACCATATAGTAGTATCTCGGGGTAAAGGTGTGAGTAAAGGCAATAAAATTATAATAAAGGCTTTACCGTGTATTCAACTTATCTATTGTGTTACAATTTTATTGAAAATATTCATATTTACACGGAACTTCGTTTATAGTATTTCCAGAAAGTTTCATCGTATGATACAAGACCTGCCACTACACAGTATATCTCTAGGGAAATATGTTGTTGTTACAAGAGACGTTTAATTAAACAGAACACATCGCTTGCTGTCGCGTCGTGGCATGTGTTGGACATCCTTATGTATTAGAAGAAATAAGCAAAAGGTGAGATTGAATTTACAAACTATACACGATTGCGTTGAAATTAATATAACGCGTTGTTTGTAGTTACCTAAATACAGTAATCAAGAAACCTATTTACACAAAGACGACAGTTCTCAGCTATTTCCTATACCCTGTAATTAATTACGTTATTTTTTAATTTACCAAGTCACAACCAGAAACATCAATTTATTAAAGTAGATATAGGTAGGAAGTTAATACCTACTCGTTTAATATTTAAGCGCAATAAGACGTGCGATAATTAACAGCTGCTATTTGTAAGAAAATTTGATAAAAGTCTCTCACTTTTGAGAAAATGGAAATGAGAAAAGCTAACGAGAATTTGGCTAATAGTCGACTCCAGATTGTAGCTTGTGTTCTGTATTAGAATAAGGACAATATATGTGAGCGGGTGTCCACTGCAGTTAATTTAATATGCGACAGGTGACACCACTCACGACTGGTGCTATTTTACCTGAACTTGAGATATACACATTTAGGGAGTTTCATGTTTGTAAGGAATTTATGCGAGACACGTGTTGTACCATACGAATGAAGACTCTCGTCGTAGTTAGTGGGCTAAAACTAAAGTATATATACCGGTACGTCGTATATTATATATACACATAACTGAAGCTGGAGACTCGATATCTCATATAGCAGGCACCCACACGAGTGCCAGCATACATATCATCGTTCCACATAATTATTGGCGACGTGTATATACACGTCACTAGACGAGGTGTAAATATATCGACCACGAGTATGTCATTCAAGTAGGGGAACGTTCCAAAGATACATGGCGCTGATTATAGTACATGTACTTAAATAATACAACGAAACATAAACAATATTTCATGGACCTCAGTCATACAGTTACACCATTACCGAGTCCGGAGTCGGATCCAGCATGTCACTAAACCTTTTAGGCAATATATATTTTTTTTAATATTAAATTATAAAAACAAACAATTACTTGAATAAAATATTGAATACGAATAATGATTTGGACCACGAGGTCGTGTGAACAATATCGTCCGACATAGTATACGAATATGGACATAATACAACATAATGCTTGTGACATTGTTCGACACTGGATCACGAACGTGCGGCTCACCGCAGGAATCACTCGAAGCATTACACAGCCCGCGTTTCCTATCTCACTAATAACAATATAATAATAAATAAAACTAAACAGTACGCCACTATAGTTAGCAGGGACCTCCGGCAGAAGATCAGATTTGTTTACACGACACGAGGTCACAGATGGGAGAGACGGTCGAGCCTGCATGTTGTGAGTTGATCGATGGAATGGCCAGATTATGATGGAATTTAGCTGGCCAGAACGTGATTGTAAATTATCTGTTGTAAGATACAATATGAGATGTGACTGCGTAACACAATCGAGCCAATCCAACAGTCGGCTCACAACATGTAAATTGACTATTTACATGCCAACTATAGCCGAGTTTTGTATAAACAATTTTGAGCTAATTCTAACCAATTTTACAATTTTTTACACCTAACTACAGCTGCGAACGCTCAATAAATGATAAATATCTTCAGTAGTGACTTTGACTTATTGTCTGAACAGTCTGCCCTGTTAGTTCGTTAAGTTGCGATGTACTACTATAACAAATACAATAACATAATGTAATATGTTCGCAAATGTGGACTATGAAACTATGAATACATTTAGACTTTCATCTATCAATATATCGTGAGGATCGAGTGCACAGTATGCGTTTCATGACTACACCATACTGCACTACGTTCGGAACTTTACATTGATAATATAGTTCATTGAGTTACTTCATAAATAGTAAATCACGGTACATATCAAAACACGATCGATTGTGTTGCAGCTACAACGGCCAGAGCGACAATTTTAATATACATAACAACAGTTTACATTTGTAGAAAACTGGTAAAAATATTAACAGTTACAATATTTACAAGTTCAGTTCTGTACTTTTGGCATAGCGTGCGACGTGCGGCGCACCGTGCAACACGACTATGTTTGTTTGATGGTCGGCGCCCGAGTTACTCGGGCACGGCAGACCATTACATATCATCGTACAAACTACAACAGTTTCTCTACTGCAGCGAAACTCTCGCTCCAATAGTAGTCAGCGCTAGTATTGGTTTGCAACAAAGCACCATTTACTGTTCTACGCCATCGCTATGTGGATCCTAAACCTACGTGTCGTCGGGAATATAAACAGCAAGCATATTGTGGAGATCTCTTATTCATGCAAATCACGACCATGGCAATTTTAGTTACGTGATAACGTATTATGGTTTCATGGAAGGATAATTGTAACGTCTCTATTCTATATCCGACATCAAGCAACGCGACAACGAGGGCTCAGGAGCGGAAGAAGCGCACGGCGCGCACGACGTACTGGCGGCAGATGGGGCACTCGGCGAGCTGCTTGGCGCAGCTGGTGCAGGCCGCGATGTGCCCGCACTCCAGCAGCACGCACTCCAGCGGCGCCGCCATGCAGATCTTGCAGCACTCCTCCGCCGGCAGCTTGTCCACGTCTGCAACACGCGCAACGTCACTACCCGCCACCAACCGCGCGCCCCGCGCCGCCCGCGCCCCCGGGTACTCACCGTCGCAGTACTGTGCGTGGTTCCTCCACAGGGTCTTGGCGCGCTCCAGCAGGTCCTTCCTCTCGAGGCAGCCCCTGTACTCCACGCGATTGCGCACCAGCAGTTCCTTCAGCTGCTTCACGTTCAGCACGTCTAGATCCGACGGCCGCTTGAATTGTTCTAAACTTATATGTTTAGGTGTACCTGCCCAAAACCATATTGTCAGCTATATTTTAGTTCGTACATAATTAGTATTACGTAATACCTAAGAGATTAACAATATAAATGTGTTGTCAAAGTGTGAAGATGTCAAAGAAGCTGGAGAAATATGGCACTGAGTGCTGGCACATACCGTGGCCGCTGTGCGAGTCCCGGTCGAGTAGCGGCGCGTCGTGCAGACTGACGGAGTCGTGCGCGCGCGCCGCGGGCGGCCGCAGCTCCAGCTCGGACGCGGCGCGCTCCACCTCTCGCTCCTCGGGCTCCGCTCGGTGGGCAGCTGGTCGCTCTGTGCTTCGCTCCGCCCTTTGTTCGGTTGGTCGTTCCGTCTTCCGCGCAGTTGCCCGTTCCCCGGGCCGCTCCGGTTCCCGCTCCCCAGCACTAGCACGCCGCTGGAAGCTGGCCGACGTACTCAGCAACACCTCCGAGTCTGGCTCAACATCAATATCATTATTTTGTAGAAAAGCTTTTCTGCTATTCTATTGCCAAGTTCCTGTTTAGTGAAACAGTTATAATTCGATGTCATGACCTCAACAAGATAATCAGAAAAAAGATTCACAAAAAGTACCGTTCGGCAAGGGATCGGCAGGTCGGTTGACAAACTCCCAGCCAGTGTCGTCCAGGTCTTCGATTTCAAAGCAGTCGGCGGTGTCGACGCGCGCGCTCTCCGCGGACACGCTGCGGGACACTGACGACTCTGGCACGGGTACACAAATGTCGGGCTCTCCACCTGCACGGGACACTTCTTGGTTTAAACAAATATACACATATTATACTACAACATAATTTATTCTAATGAAGTATAGTCAATGAATCAAATAACAATAGTAAATAATTCAGCTTGAAATATCTAATGTAAAGCTAAGTGTAAATATTTTATACAGGTACGGTACATAGAATATAGTTTTCAATACCTGGTGTAGTTGTAAATCGTTCTCCTTGTGGCCTCTGGCGGTTGGAAGGAACTTCACCAGTTATGTTATTGTGCACATGAGCAGAGTTGAAGCAATTGCCTGTAATATTCATTCACAAATATTTTACAATTCAATTTTTATATAAATTATTCATTAGTGAAATATAATATACCTATATATTCATAAATTAATATGGCTGAGTGCCTGAAAATTTGAATATGACCTGCTGAATCTGAGAAAAAATGCATGTATTATCTACATTTTTTGAATATTTTTTTCAGTTTGTTTTACTCATTATCATTCTTTTGTCCTCAGGTAGTACACAAACAAACATCTATGATCCGATATGAATATAAATCCATAAAATGACTCTCTGAATGTATGGCTAAGTGCAAGTTTTGAGAACAGCTGAACTGATTTTTTTGGTGGGTTTTTCATAATTTGGAGCAGGATATATAGAAAAAATAAAAGAAAATATTATGTCATTCCAAACAGGATAAGTAGAGGTGGTGTGAGTTTTGCACAAAATACCCCATTTATAAGTTGGAAAGTAATATCCAACAAGCTCAGACATAGAGCATTAAAAACATAATTTATGAAACAGTAGATAACATGATTAGTTAATCATGATATCTTTTTAGATAATATTTTATTCTAGAATTACTTTCATGACTCAGCTGGATCGTATTTGTAAAACATTGATAATAACAATGTGGTGACAATAATAATGCCATGTAATGGATGATCCCTCACCTAGTTAATTCTGGTAAAATACAGGTTTACTTAATTTACAAAAAGATCCTGTACAATGTATAAAATCTTGGAAAAAATTAATGTGTGTGTAATCTTTTGACAAAGTTCTAGAATATCTTCACTTTGCAGACAGACAATGTAATTAATGCAAAATAAGATATACAACTAACTGGCACATCCTCTAGTGGCGGGCTGTGCTGCTGGCTGCTGGTTGTTGCGGATGTCAAATGCTGAGTTGATGAAGTCATTGATGTTGCTTGTAAATCCTTTCAGTGAGCTGAAGGGGCTGGGACCGGTGCGCGAGCCCCGGCGTCTGTATGCAGTGCTGTTCACGTGTGACACACACAAGTTCAGCAACTCCTCCTTTTCTGTATATTGACATGTCATTAGTTTGCAGGCTGTCGTGGATCATAATGTATAGATTATGTTTTACATTATTGTGGTAGTTTCAAATACATTTTTTACAATGGCATAGGATTGAGTAACTAATCATTGTCCATTGCATGGACCTGGAATTTTCCAACACTAGGTTGAGTTGAGGACTCCCAACGTTTGTGGTGGTTTGTGTAGAAATCAAGCAAGTAGTTGGGCGAAGTGAAGGACGTAGGTAATATATCTAAATCAATATTTACTTTTCTTTATCTAATTATTATAAATTGCAGTATTTTAGTCATAATCTGACTTAGTTTAATTTAATCGTAGCTTAGAGCACTAAATACCTATCTAGCAGCTTAGGCAGGGTTAAAGACCCAGTCTACTGGGCCAGTGAGAATTCTGAGGACTAGCTAGTAACATACCAACTGGTAAAGTTAAGTGACTACAATTTCTTATTGGATTTGTTTTCATCAGCTTACTGTAGTCTGTAACTAGTGCGGGTTATAGAGCTCCAGGAAGACATACCAACGCAGCCCCTGGTGGAGACATTCTGTCGTTGTAAGAAGCACTGTACGTCGCGCACTTTCAAATGGGATATAGCCTGTTTGGTGAGCGGACGGGTGGACAGCACCCGGCAGGGCGCGCACATGGCGCCGCCGCCTCGCCGCAAGCAGCTGCTGCAGTAGAACCTCTCGCACTCGCTGCATGCTCGCTTACGCTTGAACATGCTGAACTGCACGGCGCAGCTTTCGCAAGGCATTTTACAACACCCGCGTCCCTCCACTACCATCTATCATATTCTGCGCAACACACTCCACTGCAGCAACTGCGTCACATACACATCACACAGTCACACGGTCACTGTTGTATTTACTATTTTTTTTGTTATAAAGATTAATAAACATTTGATATTTTTATAACGTACTATTTATGTAAAAAACCAAAACATATGAATGACACACCTGCCATCATGAAAACAACGTTCCGTTACACTCCGACGCAGACTTTGATTGGACTTTACATAAGTAATATTTTCAAATGACTTCGTTTATTAACAAATAAAATAATTAATTTATAGTAATCTAATGCATAATATATAAGAGCTCAATAATTTAAACATCTATTTTAAAAGTAAAATGGTTGTAAAATTTAGTTTCTATGGAATGTTTTAGATATTTAGAATGCTTGTAAAGAATCACGAACATTTTCTTTTTACGTTATTTCATGACGCAGATATACATCTGATTATAGAGCCTGAAATACGTACCTACCTAAGAAAATCCCAGTTGAAATTGTTATCATTAATAAGTGTATACGATAAGACTGGAGTGGTGTTCTACTTAACTGTAATATTATTACAATTGTACATTAAATGCCACTAATTTAAGTTGTACCCACTTTGCCAACAATTATTATGATAAGTCGGAGAGTAAATGCCTTTCTACTTGTCATATTAAAATTCGGAAAAGACGAAGACAAAAAATTATGTTTTTGAATAGGTTTGGAGCACGATGTAAAAATCATTAAACAAACAGCATCAATTCAGTAGGTAATAATAACAAAACCGCAGATTAAGTTGCTGTTATTACCACCGGAAATGCTAATGCTAATTATACTTTTTCTGTGACTTTTTGCTAGATGAAAATCCGACTGCTTTATTCTTCCTAATACCTATAAAATTGCGTAGTCACCGTAGGCCATGTACCTATACACCAGTACAACAGCAATACAAGAGGCATCGCGATTGCATTGCGGACATGTATGCAACTGTTCAATACCTATAACTTCAATTATTGCCTTAACTACATCTATAAAAATGTGGTATTTAATTTAAGTACAAGTATACTTTTCAGCAGTTATGGCCTGAAAATACCTATAATTTAAAATTGTTGTATTTTTGTCGTATCTTGAAGTACCTACTATTATATTTTTAATGTAGACAGGCATTACACCTATTATAAGGAAAGGGAATGTTGTGCACTTTTGGTACACATTAAAAGGAATATGTAGGTACGCACGCAAAGAGAGACGAGGGCGCCTAATGTGCACACAGTTCGCCATTCGAAGCTAAAACGTGTGAAATATGAAACAAACACAAGTGCAGAGTGCACTGAGTTGGGCTTTACTACTGAACCTAGTTCTTGCGAGATGTTCGACGAAATTCGGGGTCGTTTGTTCGAAATACTAAATGTTTTGTTTATTTGGCGTCTTGTTTAATTCATGTAATTAATAATTTTCAGTAAACTACGTTTAAAAGACCGACTTTAACCTCTTCTTTTTGAAGTCGTTTAATATACCGAATATACGAATTATAAATCTGCTCCTAAGTGTAACAAATACTTTTCCATATTAAAATCGGTTCAGCCAATTGTGAGATAATCGCGCACAAACATACACGCATACATGCAGGTGAAACTAAGAACACCCCTTTTTTTGAAGTCGGTTAAAAATGTTATCTTATATGTGATTAAATTGGAATAAATGCTTTGACTTTATTGGAAGCTTGTTTCTCATCATTCTTAAATTACCCAGTGCATGTCAATTAATTAATTTATGTAGATTACAAGTAGGAAGTTATCTTGAAATCCGTAGAAATAACAGTTTGGTAACCCTGCAAGTCAGTGGAGTGCACCCTCTGAGTAGCGCGAAACAAATGCATCGGCGAGTACACTCGGTGAGTCAGCAGTCAGCACCACTTGGCTTTACACTGCACCGTGTACTGTATAACTGTACGCCTGGCACATTGTCAAATGTTGCTAGCGCAGGCGCCTGCAATAATAACGAGTGCAATTTACCACATTTGTACATCTTGCCGTATAATGTTCTCTACCAATGTAGAGACATGTAAAAATATGATTAAAATACGATAAAAATGTTATGAAGATAGTTATTTAGATAAGAATGTTATGTTACATAATCGAATTACGTAACTAGTATTACGAAAATGCCGTAGAATGGTGGTTCGTACTGGCTAATAAAAGAGAAAAAAAAAACGATTCTGTCTACCCACGCTTATTGCTACACCAAGCTCTTGTTCTTTAATTACCGAAGTACTTATTTGTGTTGTGACAAAGTATAACAGTACAAAAGGAGCAGCTTTCAATGGAAAACAAAAGCAAGAAATTAGGGGCGGAGTCCTGTAACAAGAATCCCTCTGCTCGATAAATTAAAACTCTCACAAATTGATGTAAAATCAATAAGGGGTGCGAACAATTCTCAAGTTTTTACGGAGGAAGCAATAATTTTTCACAAGTTTCAGTTATAACCTCCCCTCCCCCGTCCTAACGCAAGTTAGACATCAAATAATTATACGTACACAGATGTAGGTATAGGTATATTTACTTCAACGATACTTTACTAAAATTTGTGCTGATTTTTTACGTTATTGTGCATTGTGACGTCAATCAACTTCACTTATTAAGTAGAAATTATTATATGTATAGTGGACAATACTTGTCTTTTGACGTAATTAAGTACTTGTCCTCGATAATTTTATTTCGTTAGTTTTTGTACTAAAAACTAGTACCAAACCTTGGATAATAAAAATGTTTTAGAAATTAAGTACCTAAGTAATTATTGTTACCTACAATAATTAACGTTACCTGGGTATATTGGCAATAGCTAATTATAATATATTTTGTATAATAATTTGATAAGGTTAAAAATGTCAGGCAGTAATGCGCGTGCGATTTATAAAGTTACATTAATAATATAATTCAACTACTTTATAAACGTGATTTAAACAAAATAAAAATGTTTATACTCTGTAACCAACGGTATATAGAATCTAATTTACAATTTCACGACTTTTATCACAGCTGAGGTGTCCGAGTGGTTAAGGAGTTGGACTTGAAATCCAATGGGTTCTACCCGCGCAGGTTCGAATCCTGTCCTCAGCGATTCTTTTTGTTCGTTATTTTATTTTGGTTTTTTATTTCGCGTTTTTTTATTTGGTGGTTTTTAGATATAGATAAATTAATTAAATGAAATATTATTTATTATTGATTTTATTTAAAAATAGTAGCTTTGTTTTTTATGAGTATATAATAATTATTTCGTCTAGGTTTAAAATAAAACAATACGATAAATTACCTTAGATTTAATTTATTTTTAAATGTATGCTATTTTTTTAATGTTCAGTTAATTGTTATCAGTACAGAGATAATAAATCATAGTCTAGTAATATAATAATTATCATCACAGTCATAATATTGTCTGCTTTATCAGTTTCGTATACCGCGGAGTAATACAACTATTAGATAACGATTAGGTATTTCAGTTTCGTTACATCATCGTGCATCGTTTAAATATTAAAAAACATTCATTTTAATATTACACGTGTTTTAACAGAACTACTGCATAGTATTGATGCTTATTTACTTTAATTCATAAAATATGAGAAATTGTTAATCAGTTCAAGAGCTTGCTTCACGCACACAGGCCCACAAACTTGTATATATATATTATACTATACATATTTTCTAGAAACATCTAGTCTATCAATATTCCGTTCAAATAGGCTGTAACTTGTCTAGAATATATTACACCTGATAGGCGGTTAGATATTTTAACCTACAAATATGTTTATTTGGTTTCCTAGAAGTAATAAATCTGTGCGTTGAGTGAGTCAACTGTTTGTGGAATCAGTGAGTGGAGCCCAGTGTAAGTGGCAGTCGGTGGTCGGTGTAATTGTACCATGATGTATCATGTGGCTTTGGACATCGGTCTGGTGACGCAGGTATACGCGCAGCGGGTATTTTCAAGACGATGTTAACTGAACCAATAATAACACATAATGTCAACATTTATACTACATCGATGTCTCACTTCATGAATGGTACTAGGATATTTTTTTTAAACGTTGCCCCACACTAGGATTTCCTCCTGTGTCGTGGGTGCGTTTACAAACATACAAGTTCACATACACTCCACACCCAGACTCGAAACAACAATTTGTGGATCACACAAAGAGTTGTTCCGTGCGGGAATCGAACCCGCTACCCGTTGCGCGGCAGCCAGTTGCCCAGCCACCGCACCAACCGTGCAGTCAATTGGTAGCTAGGTTTGACCAGTCCTAAGGGTTTTGACTTATCTGATATAAGTTTGTAGTATGTACGACTTTGACACTAGAACTACAAAGTTGGATGCTTGTGGCGTTCTACAGACAGAGCTAGTGTTGACGACAAACGTCGTCAAGAAGCATTCCTCACAGCACACCACTAGAGTTTTCCTCGGTTGTTGACCTCACAAAACTGGAAATTGAGGAAAAGGAAATATACAAGTTGCTGATAGAGAAATGCAAAAATGTATTCTAATTCCTAGACGTAAAAAACGTTTTCATACGAAAGTTACGAAGTAGATGTTGAGCCTACCCTGGGTTATTCTAATCTATACTATGTCGCTTTAAGTTAAGGTTTACTTTTACTGAAGCGGCGTCGCTTAGCAGGAAGTAGGTTAAGCACAAGTTATTTTTCACAGTTCTTTCGCGAAGTAGTGAGCGGCTGGAGTGCGGATTGAGACTGGGAATAAGTTTACTATACCTACCTAATGTGCGGGTTCCAATGGATTGTAGATGTTTGTAGATTAATACTAACTTTTTAAATTTTCTACTTTAGGGTCTGTAGGTGTACCGTCTACAACTCGTGGTCAAGAGCACGACGTGGCTATTCATGGTGACCTCCATTGTGTGATGGCGATGCACCGGCACATACACACATTACTGCAAAATAGACAAATTGTCATTGTTTAGCAAGGTATGCACTCGCCGGGTATACACTCGCCTCCCGCCTGTGCTGACTAATGTTATCAAAATAATGATTACGATAAATTACTAATAAAGTACGATGACGCAATATAATGCTAAGATTAATGTAGGTTTTTGTAAATTACGGCATTTCCATTTACAGGAAATAAAACTCAACTAACATTTTATTTCAACATATTCTTGTTTACGTCATTAACAGTGATGATTACTGATGTTTAAGTGCTAAACTCATAGATCCTCACCCTACATCGCTAATTTTTGGAGGAGCGAGGTTTAACAGTAAACATTAGGTATCTGTGTGTCATGTGTCATGATGAAATATGCAGAGCATTGGTGGCACAGGCCACATGACCCATGGTACCATGAACCCTGTCATCTGACACCGTCGCCTCGCAGTGATGGATGGCAGCCGCTCGTGGGCGCCCCACCTCGTGCTCCACGCGTGTAGATTGCACATTATGTATCATTCATCTATCAAAACAACATGGAGTTGTCTTGTATGGTGATTAAGTTACGCCTACATATATAGGGTAAGGGAATATAGAAGTGCCTACTAGGAAAAAATCAGATAATAAAGCAATTTTAGTGAATTTATTATAAGGTAAATTGAAGGCTTTATATTTTTAAAACCCCGTTGCCCGATTCTAAGATTTTTTCCTGTTTGTATTTTTAGAAATATAAATATATATACAATTTCACATACATAAAAGTAACGTACAAGTAACGAGTTCGATTCCTGCATGGGCAAAGAGTTGCTCCGTGCAGGATGTCGATGTATTGGCAGCAGGTTGAGTGAATATTTTCGGCAGCAGGAGCGGCAGGCGCTGGGCGGCCGCGGCCTGATCGATACAGCCTCGTGGACCGTAACCAGCGCTCCACGCACCGCTCAGTAGATCCACTGTACACCGTCGCTTCTAGATGTTTTACTAACACTTCATCGATGAAATTCTTATTTTATCATACCAACTATTTTGACATTTGGTTTATTAATTCAAAAAAGCTGCGTATAAAAATATTACGTTGAGGAATGTGGTATAACTTGTGCATATTTATCAAATATTTTATTAATTTCGTAAGTTCAAGCTATAAACATTATGTAGACATATGGGAATGTTTTATTTTAGATATTTTATTTTAGTTTAACGGGTTTGACTAGGTGCAATGGTCATGGACATTAGTACGAGTATATTGTTAATTAATTAGGTACTAGATATATGTACATCTGATTAAAATTAACATCTTACTATTTTGGAAGTTTTTTATCCTGTTTATATCAGTATCATCATCATCATCACCATTGGCATATTATTATCTTTAACCGCAGACAAGGAACTGTGTAACGTTTACACAGACTGTTTACACTGTAATCAGTCTATCGATGGGGATGTTCTTATGATACGAAGCTATATTTCACAAGGTGTGATCAGTGTGCGGTGGAAGGCGGAGTGACGTCATGTCGTCGTCAATATGTCGGATACGTTCCGTGGCCACTGGCCAGTGACATAACTGTTTGTCCTAACTATGTTGACCTCAGGACATTGCACAATGTCGCCAATTCGCGGCGCGTCATCCAAACCAGTCTATTAACAACTCATAATGTGACGCTGTCGGGGTTTCCATATAAATAATGAATATTTAAATTTTATTTCGATATAAAAAATGTTTACAATCATGTCTGCAAATTCTTGAGAAGAATAAGGTTTAATAGTTTGTTTACCTAATTTATTGCTTTTTACTCGCAAACGACTAGTCATATGTGGGTATACTAAAAACTAAACTCCAGGTATATATTTCTTTAGAAAATCACAGTAAAGTAGGTTCGTGGTCTTGTCTCACAGACGCTTAAAATTTAATACAAAATCACTCCTTTTAAACCTTGAGTTATTTATGACTACATGCTAGCTTTTTCCCGTGGGATATAAACTATCCTATGTGTTATTCCAGACCATAATCTAGCTCTGTTTCAAATTGCATCTCGATCCCTTTAGCCGTTTTGAAGTGATTGAGTAACAAACATACACATAAACTCACGAACTTTGGCATTTATAATATTAGTGAGATTTGTAAGAGTGTTTGTTTAAACTTGTGCTACTGGTCTCGTGTCCCACTGCAGGCGCTACGGTAGGCACCCGCCTCACCTAGTGGAGTAACACGTGCCGAGTGACCTGACTCCATCAGAGTTACTTTGAAAACATATCACACATACATTAGAATACTAAATTATTTCATACAACTTATGTGTTGTATAAATGCTTAACTTTCAACTGATCGTTTCTTAACAGTATGTGAATTTTGCTGACGACGGTTAAATTTTCAATATTTTTATAATGTAGGAGAAGTTAAAAATAAAAATGTGTGGGAAATAGGTTTTAAACCGGGTAGGGTAAAGAAAAAATATTGTTTTCCTATTTATTTTACCGTAGCATTGAATCACAAAGTTATCACTTTATTTGAATCAGCGAAGTCGAGTCACCAGCGCGAGCGGTCGTGTTAATACCTCCTTGATTCAACGACCTCCTCCGTCATCATAAATGTAACAAACTGCATGGAGGTAAAAAGTATAAGAGGCTTTATGTACCGTTGTCAGCGCCAAGACTCCGGGAGCCCAATAAAGCGTAAAAATAAAGCAATTAAGCCGCGGGACGTTTTTACGAGCGGCCGGGATAGCGTGCGTCACTGTAAGGTTCATTACACACGCGCCATTATTATTTTTGGACGAAAATATTTGCGGAAAATTCCTCCTTTATTATGAACACGCCTGACTCACTAAAAGCCTAAAAGTGTTGAAATATGTATGTACAAGTAAGTAGACGTGACTTAACTAAATACCCATTTTGAATAGTGAATAGCTCGCTTATGAAATACTATACATCATTTGATTTTGATCAAATCAGTGTACCTTAATGCTAAATGTTTCAGTCTCGATCACTGAGGAGCAACTAGCACGCCACACGACTAGTGCAGCTCCGCTACAGGTATGCACGTGTCCTTAAGCTGCGTTCAGTGTTCAGCATGACGAGGGTGGAATAAAACGTACTGTTACATTTAGCGAGTCGTCGTTACCGTCGCGGTGTCGGCCGGCCCGGACCGGCCCGCGGACGGCGCCGGCGACGACACAACCAGTTCCCGAGTAACACATTATGTTAATACCCAGTTACATACATGTCGCCGGGCAGTGAGAACACCAACCACTTGTCACCTTGTATAGTTAAGGCACTAGTTAGGCTAGCACGGGACGCACAGCACGCACGGGATCTCTACGTTACCGACATTATTATGTTAGCTGTGGCTACATGATTGTAGTTTGTGCAATTTATTCAAATGCTTTTCTTTAAAAAGCAGGGTAGTTATGGTATGGCAGATTAGAGAGCTTTACGAGTATCGTCAAGTCATGGTCTTATCGCAAGTTTATTGGTATGTATATCCATTTAACTTATAAGACTATGCTTGACGAGAGAGATTTAAATGGGGGCTGATGTTTAGAAAACCATCCCGGGACATGTAACGTGTGTACTGTAGTACGTAGCACCGTACATGCTATACGCGCCGGCCCGCGGTGCGCTGGCTCGGCGCCAACACTCGCGCCGCACTCAGCTTGCTTCCAACTTGTATTGCTGTACGTTCTACAGTAACAGCAGCTAAAAGAGTAGAGGAAAGTGTTAACTACTTTTTCCTGCTTCAATGATATTTTCAATTCTGTGATAGTTTCTTCAAGTTGTTGGACTTCAATGTTGCGGTATTTCATTGCTCGCCCGCTGTTGCAGCAGATTCTTACCCACAGGGCGGGAGAACTTGACACAAAATAAGATACAAATACTAAGTACTCAGCGATAATAAATACTGTGACTGTGACACTTATTAACAAACTTGATGTTGACACAATTTATTGTTCAAATTGGACGAGCTACTAATTAGCTCCAGTTTCAGACGAGCTGACCTCGTTTTTAATTTTTGCGTTTAAGTGTAAAAGTTTTCTATTAATTGAGTTCGTTACTTCGGTGACTGAACAAAGAGTCTTGGAATTATTTATAACCTGTGGAAACGATCGGGAGGGTACGCATTGGTACACATCTATCAGTATCGTTTAAATGTTTAGCGAGTTCACCAATTGTGAGAATAATTATTTTCAGAGTACTTTTGTAAGAGTAAAATCATTAATTAATAAAATTACAGAGTAATACTATGTTCATTTTATAAAAAGTACCAAACAATCGCTTTATTTATTAATGTTCCTGCCATGTCACCTTATGTTATAAGGACAGTGATCGCTATGGAAATTGTTAAATGTCGAACCTATTGATTGCGATTGGCGCCATCATTAATTCAAGTAATGTTCAAATGATGTCTTAAAATCATTTGTTCATTGAGACCAACTAAAAACGTATTTTTTCTTACTTTGAGACATGATATGACATGTCTCCCTAACTTTTATACGATGATAATACGTAAGTCAGAGAGATGGTGATCTCAGTTTGAGGACAAACAATCTAATTTTCCATTGCTGACCTCAAACTAGGCGATATAGTTACTATGTGCCAATCTCCCTCGTATACAGGGTAAGTGTGGCTCAGGCAGGCTGCGAACTCCGTCCCGGTAATTGAGTTGTAAGCCTCTCGTCCGGAATCTCACCGGTCAATATTGTATAGTCGTTGCAAGTTGCTACTCAGAACTTTATGAATTTATTCCGATTACAATTTATTTTTAACATAAAATATTGTCATCTCGAAAGCTACGATTGGATTTTAATTAGAAATTATCGTATGAGCGAAGAGAATATTATTGCACTGTTCGACAAACTTATTCTTTAAACAACTTTTTCATCAACAAGTTACATCGGACGCCGGGTACTCGTGATGTCAGGAGTGATGCGTGTGCGCATATCTTTGCAACACGCACGCATCCTTCTATTGTTCTCGATAGTGCGTCAACAGACAGACTGACAATCATTGTGTCACCTGGCAAATATTTGAGGCCCACCGCAGAGGATGATACATTTCATGTCAAGCTGCGCACAGTCACCGGCATTATGTCATGATCTAAAGAGCAGTCAAGGACCGGCGTCTGCGCATCGTGCAGAGCCTACTAATATAGGGATACTCAATAGTTTCCGTCACTAACAATATTTATTTAAGCGGTTTATTTATTATTAGGTTCTTAGTAATACTGAGTGAGTGCCTCAACTGTTTTATATTTTGTTGATAAATAATACATGTGTGACGTTTGTGTGTTAACATTTTCAGATTCAATATTTATTTATAACATAAGATTTATGTAAAACTGGCTCCTGCCAGCGGGTTTGCCTGCCTTCCGGGAGAATAAAAAGTGGCTTATGTGTTATCCAGACCATAATCTACCACTGTTCCAATTTTTTGCCGTTTTGACAACGGCTCGATCGCGGCGGATCGACACAACAAACATACAAACTTTCGCTATTATAATATTAGTAGGATTATATGTACAGAAAAGGAAAAAATAGTGAATGAAATTTTAATAGAAATACACACTTCTGTTTTAAATATAAACTAAAATATATAATGTAGGTTGCTAGATGTGCGAGTGCAAACTCAGCGTGACGTAGGTAGCGGACCTGGCGGAACACGACACCATTACCGAATCGCATCCACTGACGCTGCAGTCCTGCACGTGCATGCTCCACTGACACGGAGCTGACATTTGTGCTTAGATTCATAAAATATGCGCAATAATTTATTTTTTTATTGTAGAATAACTTAAACTTATTAAGTAAACCAATACTAAAATATGTCTCAACTCCATTTTGATATTAACTATTTATATTGTAGAAGGTAGCAAAGCAAAGCAATACTTGCGATTATTCGAATAAAAATCCCATCAAATGTTTTTGCTGCGGCATATAACGTGATAAAATATCGTATCGTTCCGGCTGGGCGGGCGGCGCTGGGCGGGCGGCGCTGGGCGGGCGCGCGCCCGAGCGCACTCAATTTCCACCGGCCGCGCGCGCCGCAGCCTTCACGCATATTATGCACAGCCTAGCGCATGCCGGGAATATCTGCCTGAAATAGATGTACAGCCTGAACAACCCGCCGACCGGTCAATTTTTATGACGTTGATCTGAACGTGGTAAAATAATGACAATGTTTTATAAAATGAATGAAAATACACAAGTATTGTTTGCGGTTTTATTGCTCAGATCTCCATTTGGTAATTGATTACTGTACAACTTAACATGAATCAGTAAAGATTAAAAACTTGTGTATGTATGATGTGTCATGTGTCGGCCAGACGTGATAGGTCTCGTACGAAACTACGCAGCCTGGAGATAGGCAATCAATACAGGTCCGGCGAGACACCCGGGACAGTATGTCACCACACGCTGGCTGGTGCGGCGTGAGTACTGCTCACCTTGTGAAGGTTGTCGCCCACCAGCGCGACGTTGTGTACAATGTACCGCGCCCCGCGGCCCACGGTGACAGACGACCTTTGTAACTTTCAGGCTTTATCTAGATTAATAGTACTCACACTCTCCACTGTCACCCACTGTGTTAATGTTAAGAATTATTGTTCCAAAAATATTTGTTATATATGAAAAAAAAAACGGACTTCCAAAATGTAATTTTACTGTTTGAAATACATATTTTTCTTTAAACTAAATAAATGAGTTGTTTTCCTTTCTCCACTGTGTTGCAGTACTGTGTCAGCGCAGTGAGCGCGCTCTAACAATGCATTGTTCGACATCCCTTTCAACCAAAACATCTGATCAATTGCGGATTATTTCCTTTAAAATAAACACCAGAACGAGCAATTAAACAACATTGTATTTTTTTCAAGTAGGACAGAAAATATTTCTCAATCTCTTTCCTCATAATTTTACGTTTGATGGAAACGCTTTTGATCTAAACAATTTAAATACAGCGCTGTTCAGTTACCACAAAATCATAAAAATAAAACTAAAAAAAAAAACAACCTGGATACGTAACCCTGCGCTCCAGGACGAATTACACTGAGTGCTACGATAAGCTACGTTGATTTGCTACGGCGCGCTACGCCATGCTACGCCATACTACGCCGTGCTACGGTGGAATAATTGTAGCTAATTACAAGACTTTTATAAAAAAATACTGCTAGTTGAGCTTAAGACCAGTGAGTGTAGATTATAGACTCCTTTTAATTAAAATAAGTCTTTGGCGATTCCTTCAGAAACTAAATAAGAGGTGGACGTGTCGTGATTTACAAAACAATTTAAGTTTTCAATGAGTTGAAAAAAGTATTATACTTTTGTTTATATTTTCATGAAGTTTTATAATAATAGTAGTAACAGTAAGCGAGCTATCGTAAACATCTTTCAGAAACAGTTTTCAATATCAACGAAATTTCTTTAGCCAAGTGTTGACTTTTTCAATACAGGCTGTGTTTGATAAATGGTGAAATTTATGAATACAAGATCCCGTTAATGAGCCTTTCATATAAAAGTACGCAGTCACGTTTTTTAGTTGGCAAAGTGCGGCATCACGGTGCGTTCGGGTTTCAAGCAATATTACTAAAAGAATCTTGGAGCTTGTTCTTTTATTTTCGGCTTGAAATGACCTTAAGAGCTTATCGCGGAGGATAAAGGCTTTAAAAATGTTGGATTACTTGGATCATCGTATTATTGATGTTTCGGTGCGATCCGAGCATTGAATCGCTATAGAATATACATTTTTTATATGTTCTTGTTACAAGGTGGTGAGTTTTTATAACAAGAGTAGTGACGGCGGCACGTGTCGCACGAGATCACTCGATATAAACAGGTGTGAAGTGCTCAGTGCTCAGACACAATTATCTCACAATGTAAACAATTACTAATCATCGCAGTCCTCGCTAATAGTCGGCCATATTAAATATAGTTTTTCTCTCAGACATGTTCCGAGTAGTTCCAAGTTATCCTCAACAAGTGTTCACAAAACCTCAGTTTCGCAAGATTATTCTTAGAACAGCGAGCAGCGAGGGTTCAAAGAATGAGATGCCTTTGTTTGCGAACAACATTATCGCTGGCACTAATATCTCCGCGCTCTGTGCGAGGGATTTTGTGTTTCCGCTCCGAGGCATTCCTGAAGGTTTACGTAATAAGCTGTAGACCATAGACCTGTAGCTCGGGAACGGACCACCCCGCCGTTATCAGTGCTGGACCGTGCTATCTGGTTTGGAGATAAATAATTTGTTTTACTCCCATGAGTAAAACCATTTGCTTAGTTATTTTATCTACACATTTAGATATATTTCAAAGAAGCTAAGTATTTGGTATTTAACATTTTTATAACATTACTGTTTTATCGACCATTGATTTTGGGGCACCAGTACAACTACCGAGTTAAGAGTATTGAGTTTGATCCTTGGGACAGCAAATTTATCTTTGTGTTGAATGTTATCTGCTTAATACTAAGTAGTGCGTAATGTAATTGACTTGGGAGATTGTGGCCATAAATAAGATGTAATTACTTCATTGACACGGAACACGTCACGGCCGCGGCTGCGCCTGCGCCGGTCTGACGATGACAGTTAGTTGCGTGCGCCACGCAACGCGTCGCCAGCGTGCTCACGCGCAATGCATTTGTTTGTCAACAGTGACTACAAGGAGAGTTAGTTGTGCAAGTAAACTTCTTACACTAATACAATTACAATAAATACTCCTTGAGTCGTCGTACAAACAATGAGTGGCACCAGTAGTAGCAGCGACTGTAATCTATTTTATTATTGACGCTGACTGTACCATGCACACGGAGTGGCGTTCTGGCCCATTGGGCGGCACGCCTGACTGCGCGTGCGCGTCTCCCACTACGTATGACATGCGAGTACGAGCTGTGGACTGACATTGATGCGATTACCGAAAACAGTATTTACATGTTATACACATGTCTCTATTTTTATATCAATAAATATTCACATTGATCGGGTGTTCGTGCCAAGCGAGCGGTTTCAGATCTGATTCCCGAATGGGGAATATTTAGATAACTTGTTAACTTATCGGAAATCAGTTATAAATTATCACTAAAATTTAAATGTTGACCTGTGTAATTAGTAATGGATTTCTCTCCTTTATTTTTAGTGCAGAACTGGCAAAATGAGTATTATTCACAATGTGTACCTCTGCTCAACATTTTAATGACGAGTTATTGGAATGTGAAGTAAATATAAATGTAGTTATTGTATTGCGTAATGATGTCCGCGTTGTGTCCAAGTTTCGTTTACTTCAAACATCATTACAGAATAAAATGCAATTAACTCGACGTGTGTGTATGTTGTCTAGTATCTGACAGTAACAGTACTCAACTGTGATGTCGACCGTCTGCATAAGTTATGATTTAACAATAATAGGAAGGAAGCCATTATTGATTCGAGGGGAGGGACTGACTCTCGGATCCCAATACATTAAAATTTCTATTACTGTTCCCTACTTTGTAGTTATCTAGCAAAAATGGTGGACTAGGGCGGGTTCAGGTAACCGAGTAGAATTCATTGTGAACTTGACACCAGTACCACTCTCCCGCAGTTTTGGAACAACATAGAGTACATAATGTTTGTGGGCCTCATACACGTGAGGGCTTAACTTTCTTCCTCCTCCCAATGTGCAGGGCATTGGCAAGCATAATGTTGAGGCTCCCGGCGAGTAGTTAGTGCCGGTAACTTTAATTGCTGTAACAAGTTGTTAACTAGCTTTGAATGCATTATAACTCCAGCCATGTGAACGATAAACCGATTTCATGGTAGTTACGATAAAACATAAAGTAGGCTGCAGCCGCGGCGGGCAACACGAGTAGTAGCCGCGTTACAGCCGACCAGTGGAGTGCAGTAGTCGGCGGTGCTGTGCGGGCGGCGGCACGGCGCGGCGTGGCCGTGGCGTGGCGCGGCGGCGGGCGTCGCTGGGCGCGCGTGCCTGCCGCCGCCGCCACCCACACCACTCGCGTCCTAACCCTCGCCGCGGACGGACGGCATGGCGGCCGCGCGCTGAACGCCATTACGAATACGTGTCTGTGCTGTGAAACATAACACGCTCGATCTACCTCCAGTCGCGACCGCCGACAACAACATGACCCGGTGAGTACTCTGCTGCTCCTGCTTGGCCGCGAGCCTCACTTTTCTCCATACTTTCCATTTTACCTCGAGCCGGTGTTTTCCCTCCGGAAAATTGTAATAACAGACATCCTCGGAGATTAGTTTTGATTTATTGAATGATCAGATCGGCTTTATTTCGCCTGCGGTAGTACAATCAGTGGATGGCCAGCTCCAATGTATTGTGTGTATTGTATTGTATCGACTAAATATTTGTTTTAG